>NC_086007.1:200000-217500 GCF_030014385.1 Trichomycterus rosablanca
CTAGTGGTTCTCTGCTCAGAAGCATCACATGACTTAAGTTTCAGTTTTATTCTTTATATAAATAAAGCTTCAGAATCAAAAGATTTAATCAGTCGTCATAAAGCTTTTTATCATTAATCATTCCTAATTAATTTAGTCATAAAAATGAAAATATAAAATAACCTCAGAATAAAATAGACAAACATGACACCTGTTTTGCCGTTAAATGACCCACACGTTAAACATGGAGATAAAAGCCAAATAAATAAATAAATTCCCACTTCATCTCGGATGCTGCACTTACACAGGTGTGTCTGAGGGAGGGAAGGCTTCTGAACGGCGCCTCCTGCTGTCTGGTTGATGTACAGCAGGATTAGCGATTATACGTAACAAGTCTCTGTGAGAATCTTCTGCTGGCTGGTGTAGGTTGGGCAGTTGTGGCCTAGCGGTTCAGGTACTGGACTAGTAATCGAGGGGGAGGGGGGGGGGGTTGAGCACGGCCCTTGATTGACCCTTAATTGCTTGGACTGTACACTGTCACAGTACCGCTGGATAAAAGCGTCTGCTAAATGGTGTAAACGTAAATGGTGTGACGGTGTCGGAGGGGGCGAGTGGTCGTCCGTGACCCTCCTCAGCCAGCAGGAGTCGCCAGAGTGCTCAGTATTCTGTCGGTCGTAAGTGGCTGCTAATGGCCATAAATATAAAGACACCAGTTCTTTCACTTCTTTTTCCTTCAGCGCTTCAGTTTGAACTCCACGTTGTTTTCGGCTCAGTGAAAGTAGATTTATATTTCCTACATTACCCATAATGCACCAGGTCTGATCTGTACCCTCTCTCTCTGTGTGTGTGTGTGTGTGCAGGAGGATCTAACCCGACTTTACCCGCCGCTGCGTTCTCTGACGTGCATCACTGAACCATGGAGTGACGCGGCGCGTGTGGAGCGCTCGTTACTTTACTTCGTCTGAAGCCTCGTAACCCGACATGGCCGACCCCGGAATGATGAGTCTCTTCGGGGACGATGGGAATTTATTCTCGGACGGTCTGGAAGGCCTCGGGGATTGTGGGTACTCGTCCCAGGGCCAGGCCAACCCCATGAACCAGCAGATGCCACACGAGCACCAGGCGTACAACCAGCTTCCCACGTCCATGCACATGAACGCCACGCCTTCCGTTCCGGCACAGCCCAAACTGGGCCAACATTACGACCCTTTCTCCCAGTACGACCCTCAGGGGGGGCGCATGATGACCAACGGGCCCGTTAACGGTATACCCTCGCCTCATTCTCGCTACCACGGAGGGAACGGCGCCGCCGGAGCGGGGCACCACGTCTACCCGGGGGCGCAGGGGGACGGGAGAGGGCCGGCGGGAGGCGCGGCGCAGTCGTTTCCTGACGGAGGGGCGTCGGCGGGGGGCAGCTGGGCCCCCCAGGCCATGCAGATGCCCGAACAGAACCGGCCCTCGTTTCAGCAGCAGCAGCCTCAGCAGCAGCAGCAGCAGCAGCAGGTTCACGGGCATCAAATGGGGCCCTACATGGGGCGCCCGGAGTTCGGTGGCATGCAGGGGCACAATCAGACTCAGACGCCTCCCAGGATGAACCACTTCTCGCAGGGCATGGCTCAGGATGCCAATCGCTTCATGGGGCACATGCAGCCCAACATGGCGGCGCCGGCCATGCGGCACCCGTCTCAGACGCCGCATCAGCAGCACCAACCCGGGCAGCATTTCCTCCACCGCCCGGTGCACCCGGACTCCCAGTTCCCCCAGAGCCCATCCAAGCAGCAGCAGCAGCAGCAGGTGATGGGTGGCAGAGGGCATCAGAACATGGCGTTCGGCATCAACAACCAGCAAGTCACCAGCAACAGTGTGAACAGCTCAGGTCAATACCCCCCGTACCCCCAGTACAGCGCCCTGAATCAGGGATTACCCAGCGCCGCAGGGATCAGTCCCAGTATGAGCCTTAGCACCAGCAGCAACTCCAACGTTCAGTGTTACCCCAACCCCGGTGCCCCCCAGTGTTACCCCGTCAACCAGATGCCCCCGCAGCCTATGCACCCGGGACCCAACCCGCCCAAGATGCCTCAGCAGCAGCAGCAGCAGCCGCAGCAACACCTCGCTCCTCCTCAGGGATCGTACCCCTCTCAGCCCTCCATGTCTCCCATGAGGAACCTGGGGGGCAACCCGACCGGGACCCCGCCCCCGCAGCGGCCCCACCCCCAGCAGCTCCCCCACCCGCCGGCGCAGATGTTCGGCACCCTGTCGCCCAATCACAGAGCGATGAGCGCGCCGGGCCACGCCGAGGCTCAGGTGCACCCGCAGCAGCTGCAGACGCCCGCGCTGCCCTTCCAGCAGGCGCAGCAGGTGCAGCAGGTGAGGTCTCCGCCCGCGCTTCCTGTTACCCAGCAGCCCCTGGGCTCGTCTTCCCCCCAGCCGGCCAACTGGGCCCCTAACGCACACCAGTCACCGCCAGCCAACCACCACCAAGTGCCTCCTCACATACAGGTGAGTGTGTGTGTGTGTGTGTGTGTCTGTGTGTCTGTGTGTCTGATCTCATACAGGTGTGTGTGTGTGTGTGTGTGTCTGCTCTCATACAGGTGGGTGGGGGGTGAACACAGGCTGTGGTTTTACCATGGAGTGGGGGGGCGGGGGGGTGGAGGTTCCTTTGATGTTGGGGAATGTGTATAAACCAGTGAACCCTTCCCCCGCACCCTGTCCAACGAGGTTGAAACTGAAGTTTTGGGACAGTGTGATGATCGACTGTGTGTTTATGTAGCGTCCATAATAATAATAATAATAATAATAACTAGAGATGTGCATTTCCGGAGAAAATGCGAGTGTGATTGCCGTGTGCCGGTCGGGCGGGCGCGCGTAACCCAATGCTTTATCCAAGTTGGGGTGTCATCAGTGGGCTTTACGATTTAAAATTTGAACGGCGTCGATATCTCGAACTTTCAAAAAATGAATGGAAGTGAATGAGACCAAAAACGGGCGTGGCAGATGGGCGTGGGTTCGAATCCCCATGCTGTATCTGAGTCGGGGTTACATCAGTGGGCTTTACGATATAGAGTTGTAACGGCGTTGATATCTCGAACTTTCAAAAAATGAATGGAAGTGAATGGGACCAAAAACCGGGCGTGGCAGGTGGGTGTGGGTTCGAATCCCCATGCTGTATCTGAGTCGGGGTTACATCAGTGGGTTTTCCGATTTAGAGTTGGAACGGCGTTGATATCTCGAACTTTCAAAAAATGAATGGAAGTGAATGGGGCTGAAAACCGGGCGTGGCAGGTGGGTGTGGGTTCGAATCCCCATGCTGTATCTGAGTCGGGGTTACATCAGGGGGCTTTACAATTTAGAGTTGGAACGGCGTCGATATCTCGAACTTTCAAAAAATGAATGGAAGTGAATGGGGCCGAAAAACGGGCGTGGCAGGTGGGTGTGAGTTCGAATGCCCATGCTCAGTGGGAAGTGAGCGTATCTAAATGTTGTATGTGAGTGGGGTTACATCAGTGGGAAGTGAGCGTATCTAAATGTTGTATAGAAGAGCTACAGTGTGTGTTTGGTGGATGGGGGGGTAAATACTTTATCTTTAAATCCTAGCTCTCGATTTGAGTCGAGGGTGGGTATAGGAAAATCCCATTCTAAAAAAATGAATGGAAGTCAATGGGACCAAAAAACGCTACAAAAGCGGGCGTGGCTGGCGAACGGGCGGGCGGATCGAAAACGTGTATACAAGCGCTCGATTCCCGTATGGGCCGGACGATTTGGCGCTGGAACGGGGTCGATATCTCGAAAACTGCGGACGAAGAAACGCGGACAAAAAACGGGTGGAATAATAATAATAACTAGAGAGTGCATTTCCGGAGAAAATGCGAGTGTGATTGCCGTGTGCCGGTCGGCGGGCGTGCGCAGGTCGGGGGCGCGCATGCGTTTAGAAGTGGTGCGGTGCGTGGGGTGTGAATACTTTCTCCCAGACAGGCCACTGTATCTGTGCACAAGCTGTGGTGTGAGCACAAGTTCACTCTGGGTGTGTTTGAAAAGCCAAACCTGTAAAAAAATGCATTTCTGCACGTTTGTACTGCTTACAAATCAGTACTCATTCATTTACATGTGATTATCACTACAGGGGCCATGGTATTGCGCAATCTATGATCGGCTGTGTCTCATTTACAGATTTCAGGCATAGTGCACTCAGACTTCGGTCCCTCTTTTAGCATTTAGCAATTCCCATTGATTTCAATGCATCCGTTAGCCTTGAAGCTAACGGATATAAATATCTTTGTTTCTGTTGCAGCGCGAACGATATGACGCTCACTGCAAAGTCTAACTGCACTATAATTTCATTCTGTGCAGCGTTTTCATCTTAAAAATCACTAATACTTTAGTTACAGACCAAAATAAGTCAGATTTTTTGGCGGCCGCCATTTTCTATTCTCAGAACGGCCTGAAGATGCCGTCTACGTCATCACGTTGACGTTCTGTGGAAAGCCAAAGGTGTCAAGATTTTTGTCCAAAAATTCGGGCAAAAACGGGCATAAATGCCACACGGATGGGCGTATCCGGATGATTTTTTGGATTTGGGCGCTAATTAATGACCCGGTCGATCAAGGGTTGGAACGGCGTTGATAGCTCGAAATTCATTTCAAAATGAATGGGAGTCAATGGGGAAAAACGGGCACCTTAAAACGGGCACTGTGCCCACAGTGTTGGTTCGATCCAAAAGCTGTATACAAGCGCTCTATTCCCGTATGGGCCGGACGATTTGGCGCTGGAACGGGGTCGATATCTCGAAAACTGCGGGAGAAGAAGCACGGACAAAAAACGGGCAGAATAATAATAATATATTGAAAACGAAAATAACAATAACAATAGTGTGCTTGCATTCTGCAATCACACTAATAATGAGTTACATTATATATCCAAAAGTATATGGACACCCAAACATCAGCTTAATGGACTTTCCATTACATTATTATATAACCCCCCTGGCGGGAGGTTCTGTAGAGTGTCTGTGGGAATTTGTGCCCCGTTAGTCAATAAAAGATTTAATTTTAAGTCTCACAGGTGATGTTCCAATTCATCCCAAAAGCTTTTACCACACAGTGGGAGCTCTGAGGCTCAGCTGCAGGACATGTGACTGTGAGGTCGGTGCTCCCCCCCCCCCCCCCCCCCCCCCCCCCCCCCCCCCCGCTGCCACGTTGCTGCGGTTGGGCCCCTAAGCAAGGGGGGGGGTAATTAAAAATAGAGTATATTCACTGTTACCCCCCGGTGCTGAGTGTAGGTGGTGTGGAGGAGTCCTGCTCCTCCTGCAGGTGGAGGTGTGGAGGAGTTTTTGGGGGCTGATCCTCCTCCACGCTCCCATGTGGTCTCCTGTTGCCCGTGTGCAGGGGATTGTGGGAAATGGATTTTTACGGCGGTTTGTTTCCTCTTTGGTGTGTGTTGTGCCCCGCCCCGAGACACAGGCGCCAGTGTTCTAATCTCTTAAACCCCCCGTATACCCCCCCACCTACCCCCTACCGCCCCCCCGAGGGGAAATACTCGCTTCCTGTTCATTCACTCCTCCCTGTCTGCACTCCTTCCTCCAGCTATCCAGCTATATACCCCTCTCTCTCTCTCCCGCTATATACCCCTCTCTCTCTCCCGCTATATACCCCTCTCTCTCTCTCCCGCTATATACCCCCTCTCTCTCCCGCTATATACTCCTCTCTCTCTCCCGCTATATACCCCTCTCTCTCTCCCGCTATATACCCCTCTCTCTCTCCCGCTATATACCCCTCTCTCTCTCCCGCTATATACCCCTCTCTCTCTCCCGCTATATACCCCTCTCTCTCTCTCCCGCTATATACCCCCTCTCTCTCCCGCTATATACTCCTCTCTCTCTCCCGCTATATACCCCTCTCTCTCTCCCGCTATATACCCCTCTCTCTCTCCCGCTATATACCCCTCTCTCTCTCCCGCTATGTACCCCTCTCTTTCTCCCGCTATATACCACCCTCTTTCTCCCGCTATATACCCCCTCTCTCTCTCCCGCTATATACTCCTCTCTCTCTCCCGCTATATACCACTCTCTCTCTCCCGCTATATACCCCTCTCTCTCTCTCCCGCTATATACCCCTCTCTCTCTCCTGCTATATACCCCTCTCTCTCTCCCGCTATATACTCCTCTCTCTCTCTCTCCCGCTATATACCCCCTCTCTCTCTCCCGCTATATACTCCCTCTCTCTCTCCCGCTATATACCCCTCTCTCTCCCGCTATATACCCCTCTCTCTCTCCCGCTATATACCCCTCTGTCTCTCTCCTGCTATTTACCCCTCTCTCTCCCGCTATATACCACTCTCTCTCTCCAGCTATATACCCCCCTCTCTCCCGCTATATACCCCTCTCTCTCTCCCGCTATATACCCCCCTCTCTCTCCCGCTATATACCCCTCTCTCTCTCCCGCTATATACCCCTCTCTCTCCCCCGCTATATACCCCCTCTCTCTCTCTCTCCCGCTATATACCCCTCTCTCTCTCCCGCTATATACCCCTCTCTCTCTCCCGCTATATACCCCTCTCTCTCTCCCGCTATATACCCCTCTCTCTCCCCCGCTATATACCCCTCTCTCTCTCTCCCGCTATATACCCCTCTCTCTCTCTCTCCCGCTATATACCCCTCTCTCTCTCTCCCGCTATATACCCCTCTCTCTCTCCCGCTATATACCCCTCTCTCTCTCCCACTATATACCCCTCTCTCTCTCCCGCTATATACCCCCCTCTTTCTCCCGCTATATACCCCTCTCTCCCGCTATATACTCCTCTCTCTCTCCCGCTATATACCCCTCTCTCTCTCCCGCTATATACCCCCCTCTTTCTCCCGCTATATACCCCTCTCTCTCTCTCTCCCGCTATATACCCCTCTCTCTCTCCCGCTATATACCCCCTCTCTCTCTCTCCCGCTATATACCCCTCTCTTTCTCCCGCTATATACCCCTCTCTCTCTCTCCCGCTATATACCCCTCTCTCTCTCTCCCGCTATATACCCCTCTCTCTCTCTCCCGCTATATACCCCTCTCTCTCCCCCGCTATATACCCCCTCTCTCTCTCTCTCTCTCCTGCTATTTACCCCTCTCTCTCTCCCGCTATATACCCCTCTCTCTCTCCCGCTATATACCCCTCTCTCTCTCCCGCTATATACCCCTCTCTCTCTCCCGCTATATACCCCCTCTCTCTTCCTTCTGTTCTTTTATTGTTTAGATGAACCTGAGCTGTTGGAGTCTCTCTTTTCTGTTGCTCACTGATTCAGTACCAGTAACTCCAGGCGTTGCTTTAGGTGGTTGTAGGTTTGGAGTTTGGTGGTTGTAGGTTTGGAGTTTGGTGGTTGTAGGTTTGGTGTTTGGTGGTTGTAGGTTTGGAGTTTGGTGGTTGTAGGTTTGGAGTTTGGTGGTTGTAGGTTTGGAGTTTGGTGGTTGTAGGGTTGGTGGTTGTAGGGTTGGTGGTTGTAGGTTTGGTGGTTGTAGGTTTGGAGTTTGGTGGTTGTAGGTTTGGTGGTTGTAGGTTTGGAGTTTGGTGGTTGTAGGTTTGGTGGTTGTAGGTTTGGTGGTTGTAGGTTTGGAGTTTGGTGGTTGTAGGTTTGGAGTTTGGTGGTTGTAGGTTTGGTGGTTGTAGGTTTGGAGTTTGGTGGTTGTAGGTTTGGTGTTTGGTGGTTGTAGGTTTGGTGGTTCTAGGTTTGGAGTTTGGTGGTTGTAGGTTTGGTGTTTGGTGGTTCTAGGTTTGGTGTTTGGTGGTTGTAGGTTTGGTGGTTGTAGGTTTGGAGTTTGGTGGTTGTAGGTTTGGTGGTTCTAGGTTTGGAGTTTGGTGGTTGTAGGTTTGGTGTTTGGAGGTTTGGTGGTTGTAGGTTTGGTGCTTGTAGGTTTGGAGTTTGGTGGTTGTAGGTTTGGTGGTTGTAGGTTTGGAGTTTGGTGGTTGTAGGTTTGGTGTTTGGTGGTTGTAGGTTTGGTGTTTGGTGGTTGTAGGTTTGGTGGTTGTAGGTTTGGAGTTTGGTGGTTGTAGGTTTGGTGGTTGTAGGTTTGGAGTTTGGTGGTTGTAGGTTTGGAGTTTGGTGGTTGTAGGTTTGGTGGTTGTAGGTTTGGAGTTTGGTGGTTGTAGGTTTGGTGTTTGGTGGTTGTAGGTTTGGTGGTTGTAGGTTTGGAGTTTGGTGGTTGTAGGTTTGGAGTTTGGTGGTTGTAGGTTTGGAGTTTGGTGGTTGTAGGTTTGGAGTTTGGTGGTTGTAGGTTTGGTGGTTGTAGGTTTGGAGTTTGGTGGTTGTAGGTTTGGTGGTTGTAGGTTTGGTGGTTGTAGGTTTGGAGTTTGGTGGTTGTAGGTTTGGAGTTTGGTGGTTGTAGGTTTGGAGTTTGGTGGTTGTAGGTTTGGAGTTTGGTGGTTGTAGGTTTGGAGTTTGGTGGTTGTAGGTTTGGAGTTTGGTGGTTGTAGGTTTGGTGTTTGGTGGTTGTAGGTTTGGTGTTTGGTGGTTGTAGGTTTGGTGGTTGTAGGTTTGAGGTTTGGTGGTTGTAGGTTTGGAGTTTGGTGGTTGTAGGTTTGGAGTTTGGTGGTTGTAGGTTTGGTGTTTGGTGGTTGTAGGTTTGGTGTTTGGTGGTTGTAGGTTTGGAGTTTGGTGGTTGTAGGTTTGGTGTTTGGTGGTTGTAGGTTTGGTGGTTGTAGGTTTGGAGTTTGGTGGTTGTAGGTTTGGTGTTTGGTGGTTGTAGGTTTGGTGTTTGGTGGTTGTAGGTTTGGTGGTTGTAGGTTTGGAGTTTGGTGGTTGTAGGTTTGGTGGTTGTAGGTTTGGAGTTTGGTGGTTGTAGGTTTGGTGGTTGTAGGTTTGGAGTTTGGTGGTTGTAGGTTTGGAGTTTGGTGGTTGTAGGTTTGGAGTTTGGTGGTTGTAGGTTTGGAGTTTGGTGGTTGTAGGTTTGGTGTTTGGTGGTTGTAGGTTTGGTGGTTGTAGGTTTGGAGTTTGGTGGTTGTAGGTTTGGTGGTTGTAGGTTTGGAGTTTGGTGGTTGTAGGTTTGGAGTTTGGTGGTTGTAGGTTTGGTGGTTGTAGGTTTGGAGTTTGGTGGTTGTAGGTTTGGTGGTTGTAGGTTTGGTGGTTGTAGGTTTGGTGGTTGTAGGTTTGGTGGTTGTAGGTTTGGAGTTTGGTGGTTGTAGGTTTGGTGGTTGTAGGTTTGGTGGTTGTAGGTTTGGAGTTTGGTGGTTGTAGGTTTGGAGTTTGGTGGTTGTAGGTTTGGTGGTTGTAGGTTTGGAGTTTGGTGGTTGTAGGTTTGGAGTTTGGTGGTTGTAGGTTTGGTGGTTGTAGGTTTGGAGTTTGGTGGTTGTAGGTTTGGTGGTTGTAGGTTTGGAGTTTGGTGGTTGTAGGTTTGGAGTTTGGTGGTTGTAGGTTTGGTGGTTGTAGGTTTGGAGTTTGGTGGTTGTAGGTTTGGTGGTTGTAGGTTTGGTGGTTGTAGGTTTGGAGTTTGGTGGTTGTAGGTTTGGTGGTTGTAGGTTTGGAGTTTGGTGGTTGTAGGTTTGGTGGTTGTAGGTTTGGAGTTTGGTGGTTGTAGGTTTGGTGTTTGGGGTTTGGTGGTTGTAGGTTTGGAGTTTGGTGGTTGTAGGTTTGGAGTTTGGTGGTTGTAGGTTTGGAGTTTGGTGGTTGTAGGTTTGGTGGTTGTAGGTTTGGAGTTTGGTGGTTGTAGGTTTGGTGGTTGTAGGTTTGGAGTTTGGTGTTTGGGGTTTGGTGGTTGTAGGTTTGGTGTTTGGTGGTTGTAGGTTTGGTGTTTGGTGGTTGTAGGTTTGGTGTTTGGTGGTTGTAGGTTTGGTGTTTGGTGGTTGTAGGTTTGGTGGTTGTAGGTTTGGAGTTTGGTGGTTGTAGGTTTGGTGTTTGGTGGTTGTAGGTTTGGTGGTTGGTGGTTGTAGGTTTGGTGGTTGTAGGTTTGGAGTTTGGTGGTTGTAGGTTTGGTGGTTGTAGGTTTGGAGTTTGGTGGTTGTAGGTTTGGAGTTTGGTGGTTGTAGGTTTGGAGTTTGGTGGTTGTAGGTTTGGTGTTTGGTGGTTGTAGGTTTGGAGTTTGGTGGTTGTAGGTTTGGAGTTTGGTGGTTGTAGGTTTGGTGGTTGTAGGTTTGGAGTTTGGTGGTTGTAGGTTTGGAGTTTGGTGGTTGTAGGTTTGGAGTTTGGTGGTTGTAGGTTTGGTGGTTGTAGGTTTGGAGTTTGGTGGTTGTAGGTTTGGTGGTTGTAGGTTTGGTGGTTGTAGGTTTGGAGTTTGGTGGTTGTAGGTTTGGTGGTTGTAGGTTTGGAGTTTGGTGGTTGTAGGTTTGGTGGTTGTAGGTTTGGAGTTTGGTGGTTGTAGGTTTGGAGTTTGGTGGTTGTAGGTTTGGTGGTTGTAGGTTTGGAGTTTGGTGGTTGTAGGTTTGGTGGTTGTAGGTTTGGAGTTTGGTGGTTGTAGGTTTGGTGGTTGTAGGTTTGGAGTTTGGTGGTTGTAGGTTTGGAGTTTGGTGGTTGTAGGTTTGGTGGTTGTAGGTTTGGAGTTTGGTGGTTGTAGGTTTGGTGGTTGTAGGTTTGGTGGTTGTAGGTTTGGAGTTTGGTGGTTGTAGGTTTGGTGGTTGTAGGTTTGGAGTTTGGTGGTTGTAGGTTTGGTGGTTGTAGGTTTGGTGTTTGGGGTTTGGTGGTTGTAGGTTTGGAGTTTGGTGGTTGTAGGTTTGGAGTTTGGTGGTTGTAGGTTTGGAGTTTGGTGGTTGTAGGTTTGGTGGTTGTAGGTTTGGAGTTTGGTGGTTGTAGGTTTGGTGGTTGTAGGTTTGGAGTTTGGTGGTTGTAGGTTTGGTGGTTGTAGGTTTGGAGTTTGGTGTTTGGGGTTTGGTGGTTGTAGGTTTGGAGTTTGGTGGTTGTAGGTTTGGAGTTTGGTGGTTGTAGGTTTGGAGTTTGGTGGTTGTAGGTTTGGTGGTTGTAGGTTTGGAGTTTGTTGGTTGTAGGTTTGGTGTTTGGTGGTGGGAGAACTGAATGTTCTGGAACTCTGGAGCTCAGAATCTGTGAGTGCTACAGATTAGCTGAACCCACCTGGAATGATCTGGGATCAGCTCAGAAGTGCTTCTGATTCGTCTCTCTATATAAACACTGTAGCAGAAAATTCTGGAAATGAAGAGGGTTAGAATCGATGTTGATGTAAACACACACACACACACACCAACACACACACACTCCTGCACACACACACACACACGATTCAGTTACCGCAGCTACAGTTCTTAATGTAATATTTAATATAGAGGAGTCTGCCATGTTTGTGTTTGTGAGCAGTGATACTGTTACTGACTGGAGGAACGTAAACAGTCCCGTCCAGCTCAGTGATGTGTGATCCGTCGTGTTTGTGATGTTGGTGTTTATCTGGTGGTTTGGTGTATTTTGGAGGAGCTGAACGTTGAGCTGTAGATGGCGACGGTACTGAGCTCAGCGCGGTTAGCTCGTCCTGTTAGCGGCGGCTCTGTTTACCTCCCGTCCCTGTGCTTCTCAGCTGATGGTTTCTGCTCGCTCACCCCCCCCCCCCCCCCACCCCCCCCCTGTCTCGGAGGGCTCATGCGTGAGCTAATGGCGGGTTGGCGGTGGGAGGGAGGGATGTGTGTGTCTTGTTAGCAGGATGGAGGAGGGTCAGTAGGGAAGCGGCTTAGCTCCGGGTCACGTGTCTCTGTGCTGTTAGCTCTGTACTCAGAGCCTCTCTCTGTACAATGCCCACTCCAGTGCCACTCCAGTACCAACTCTAGTGCCACTCCAGTGCCGTGCCCAGTCTGCCCGGGCTCGTTTCCTTTATCTCAGACGTCTCATTTTCAGACGGCTCTGACGATACACCCGGCCAGGCTGATATTTAAAGATGTCAGTTTTCATTTGCGTTGGCTCCCGCCGCACCCTGGTGTGTGACCTACATGTTGGGTAGGTGGGCAGTGCCCGTGGTCTCAGTGCGCTCTGTGTAAGGCCTGAGGATTGTGCAGCTTGCTGGTGTGTGTGTGTGTGTGTGTGTGTGGTGGTGTGTGTGTGTGTGTTGGGGGGTGTGTGTGTGTGTTGGTGTGTGTGTGTGTGTTGGTGTGTGTGTGTTGGTGTGTGTGTGTTGGTGGGTGTGTGTGCTGGTGTGTTGGTGTGTGTGTGTCAGTGTGTGTGTTGGTGTGTGGGTGTGTCTGTCTGTTTGTGTGTGTTGAGGTGTGTGTTGGTGTGTGTGTTGAGGTGTGTGTTGGTGTGTGTGTTGGGGTGTGTGTTGGTGTGTGTGTGTGTGTGTTGGTGTGTGTTTGTGTGTGTGTTGGTGTGTGTGTGTGTCAGTGTGTGTTGGTGTGTGGGTGTGTCTGTCGATGTTTGTGTGTGTTGGTGTGTGTGTTGAGGTGTGTGTTGGTGTGTGTGTTGGGGTGTGTGTGTGTTGGTGTGTGTGTGTGTGTGTGTCAGTGTGTGTCGGTGTGTGTTGGTGTGTGGGTGTGTCTGTCGATGTGTGTGTGTGTTGGTGTGTGTGTTGGTGTGTGTGTTGGGGTGTGTGTTGGGGTGTGTGTTGGGGTGTGTGTTGGTGTGTGTGTTGGGGTGTGTGTTTGTGTGTGTTGGGGTGTGTGTGTGTGTTGGGGTGTGTGTTGGTGTGTGTGTTGGTGTGTGTGTTGGTGTGTGTGTTGGGGTGTGTTGGGGTGTGTGTTGGTGTGTGTGTGTTGGGGTGTGTGTGTGTTGGGGTGTGTGTGTGTTGGGGTGTGTGTTGGTGTGTGTGTGTTGGTGTGTGTGTGTTGGGGTGTGTGGGTGTGTGTGTTGGTGTGTGTGTGTGTTGGTGTGTGTGTTGGTGTGTGTTTGTGTGTGTTGGTGTGTGTGTTGGTGTGTGGGTGTGTGTTGGGGTGTGTGTTGGTGTGTGTGTGTTGGTGTGTGGGTGTGTGTGTGTGTGTGTTGGTGTGTGTGTTGGGGTGTGTGTGTGTGTTGGGGTGTGTGTTGGGGTGTGTTGGTGTGTGTGTGTGTTGGTGTGTGTGTGTGTTGGGGTGTGTGTGTGTTGGGGTGTGTGTTGGTGTGTGTGTGTTGGTGTGTGTGTGTTGGGGTGTGTGTGTTGGTGTGTGTGTGTTGGGGTGTTGGTGTGTGTGTGTGTGTGTGTGTTGGGGTGTGTGTTGGTGTGTGTGTGTTGGTGTGTGTGTGTGTTGGTGTGTGTGTGTGTTGGTGTGTGTGTGTGTTGGTGTGTGTGTGTGTTGGGGTGTGTGTGTGTTGGGGTGTGTGTGTTGGGGTGTGTGTGTTGGTGTGTGTGTGTTGGGGTGTGTGTGTTGGGGTGTGTGTTGGTGTGTGTGTGTGTGTTGGTGTGTGTGTTGGGGTGTGTGTGTGTGTTGGGGTGTGTGTTGGTGTGGGTGTGTGTGTGTGTTGGTGTGTGTTTGTGTTGGTGTGTGTGTGTGTGTTGGTGTGTTGGTGTGTGTGTGTTGGTGTGTGTGTGTGTGTTGGTGTGTGTGTGTTGGTGTGTGTGTGTGGTGGGTGTGTGTGGTGGGTGTGTGTGTTGGTGTCGGTGTGTCGGTGTGTCGGTGTGTGCCGGTGTGTGTGTGTGTCGGTGTGTGTGTGTGTGTGTGTGTGTGTGTGTGTGTGTGTGTGTGTGTGTGTGTGAGGGGGGGGGTTATTACTGGCTCTCGGAGCAGATGTACCGGTGTGTAATTACTGAGTTTGGTCTCATCTGCTCCTGGAGCTTCTGCAGCTTTGGGCAAATATTTGATGAGGGATCAGCGCCGCCTCTCAGGCTGATACGGGAAAAGCCGCGTCTTTCTCAGAAGTAAACACGCCCGCTCACCCGCCCGCTCAACCTGCCCACCCGCCGCGCAGCTGATGGACCTGGATCCTACCACACTGTATAATGTTCAAGTACAAAGTACACTGTGTGTGTGTGTGTGTGTGTGTGTGAGTGTGTGTGTGAGTGTGTGAGTGTGTGTGTGAGTGAGTGAGTGAGTGTGTGAGTGAGTGAGTGAGTGAGTGAGTGAGTGAGTGAGTGAGTGAGTGAGTGAGTGAGTGAGTGAGTGAGTGAGTGAGTGTGTGTGAGAGTGTGAGAGTGTGAGTGTGTGTACAGTGGTTTAGAAACCAGCTAGCAGATATCCCCGAGCGTAACGCTAAGCTAGGTTAGCGGCCGCTGTAGCTCACTTATTTTGGATGGGTGATATTTTGAGGATCAGATTTCGGACCGGATCGAATCAATCTGCTGCTGCTGTTTCCTCCTTCAGATCAAAACTCTCCTCACTGATGCCAAGAATCACTCGGCGTGATGAGCCGCCGCGCCCGGGGAACGCCACGCCCGCCAGCTCGGCGTGATGCTCGGTTTAAACGCTTCCTGTGACGTCATTCCGGCGTCGGCGTCATTTCTGTGACCTTCGTCTGTGTCGACGTGGTTAAACGGAGCATCGAATCCCAAATACCTTCCTGCCCCTCACACTACTGATGCTCTGACCGTCCCCGTTATGAGATTTTACAGCGTGTCTGTGGGAATTTGTGGCCTTTTAGTCACAATAGTGAGACGTCAGATGGTGATGTTGGATGAGCAGGCCTGTCCTATGATCAGTGTTCTAATTCATCCCAAAGATGTTTAATAGAGATGAAGTCTGGGCTCTGTGCAGGCCTCAGGAGTTCACTTTGAGTAAAGGGTCTTCCCTAAACTGTTGCATGAGCAGTGGAGGTGGTTTTGCAGAGCGGCTGTGTGGCACCAAACACTGAAATATTAACACAAATAAAATCCATTTATTTTATTCGATACGCTTCTAACGTCCCATCTGAATATAAACCATCACTGTGTTCGGGGCGGGTGTAGCCTAGTGGTTAAGTTACAGTAATCAATAGGTCATTGGTTCAAGCCCCACCATTGCCAGATTGCCTCTGTTGGGCCCTTGAGCAAGGCCCTTAACCCCCAGTTGCTTGGACAGTACACTGTTACAGTACTGTAAGTCGCTTTGCATGAAAGCGTCTGCTAAATGCTTTAAATGTAAATGTGCTTCACATCAACACGTCTCTATGCTTTCTTTAATAATCAGTGAAACGTAGTGAAGGTAGCACTGATGTAGAACAGAAAAACTGGTTCAAGTCCTTCTACTGAAAACTGCCACTTTTGGGCCCCCGTGTGCTTGTGTCCCCACAACCAAAACGCTGAAAAGACCGTCACACATCCCGGCCATTAGGGGGCAATAATTTACTATTGAGCTCCTGAGGAGGATTCCCATCATGCCTCCTGTACAATATTACAACCTGTTGGTGGAGCATCGATAGCAGGAATAAAACCTGCTCGGCTGTGTACACGTACAGTGATGTTAGCAGGAATAAAACCTGCTGGCACTTACAGACCTGTAAACACTTACAGCCTGAGTGTCAGTGCCCACGCGGACCCTGACCAGGCTGGGGTGGGTACAGTGGGTGAGTGTAGCTGTATGGGGGGGGGGGGGGGTTAGTGTTGATCGTAAATACAGACTCTCTGCAGGCGTTTCCCACCGTGAATCTCCAGGCTGGCGTGTAAACGGGCGTGGCTCTGATGTGTGGGTGCCGGGTTTCATCAGATGAATTGGGTGTTAGCTCATCCCTGGTTTTCGCTGCTCGGGGGGGGTGGAGGGGGTGAAATATCCTCCTTCAGGGAGTATTTAGCTCTGGTTGTGCGCTCTGTGCCCGGCTGATTAACGGGCACGTGGACCCCCCCCCCTCGCCTCGCCCCCCCAGGAGAGATGAAACCGTATATCAGGCGGATCAGATTCTGCTCGCCGGCCGTCGCATTACAGATGCAGCCAGCGCGCCCGTGTCATTCATGCCATTGATTATTGAGGAGAGCCGGGCAGGAGCGCTGACGTTTATCGGTTAGAGGCGCGGTGGGGGGGTGGGGTTCGGTGATGGGGGGGGGGGGGGGGTGTTGGTGCTCTGGGTGTCTCTGTGACCTTGTGATGGTTTTGCATGCTGAACGCACCGTGCCTCTCAGTCCGTTACTGCACATTTGCATGTCGGCGCCGCTGCAGTTCAGGCCGCGCAATAAAAAATGGAATGTGTTTACCAGATGGTGGGACTGTTTTAAAGTGGGGGGAGGGAAGGGGACAGACCCCCCCCCCCCCCCCCCGGTCCCTAAAATTGTACCTCATCCTCATCTGGAACATCCAGGAGAACCTGCATCCTGATCTGAGCTGCTGAATTGTTCCCATGTTTAAAACGATGGTGTTCAGTGTGGTGATGATAATTTTTCTGAGCTCTCCAGTTGAGTTTCCACGTCCTGCTGGTTTGATTTGCTTGTTTTATTATTTATATAAATTTATAATCAGGGCTCATTAGCAACCCAAACAGTAAAGGACGTAACGTTAGATGATGCTCATCAGCAGGTTCATCCCGTCCCTTCGTTCTGTACAGGCTGTGTGATTGGTTGGTGTTCTGTTTGGGTTTTTGGACTTGACTGTAGACCGAGATAAAACCGCCCCCATACAAAGATCTTTATTGGTCAGGTGTTCTTTAGCATGTTCTCCATTCAGTACATATTTTATATGAATATGTTTTATATGAATATCTGAAGGAGATCGAACTCCTGTAGTACTGATAGCGACATATGTGCTGATTCATTAATACTGATTCATTAATACTGATTCATTAATGCTGATTATTTAATAGTGAGTCATTAATACCGATAATGAGTCATTCATATTGATTCATTAATACTGGTTCATTAATACTGATTCGTTTCTTGTCTCTGCAGCATTCACCGTCAGACCCGTCCTCAGACATGACCTCTCCCAGCAAGCTGTCGGGCTCGAACCTTCAGCAGGGAGGCTGCGACGCACAGCTGACCGACGGCGAGCAGAAGCCCAAGAAAAAGAAGAAGAAGAAAGTGAAGGCGGGCGAGGAACCTGGAGAGCAGGATCTGGACGTTAGCCTGGACGCCAGTGGATCAGTAGGTCCGGACGGAGATGCTGGAGGATCTTCTCCTCCTGCTAAGAAAAGCAAAAAGAAACCAAAGGAACCGAAGGAGCCCAAAGCTCCCAAAACTCCCAAAACACCGAAAACTCCCAAAACACCCAAAGAACCCAAGGAGCCAAAAGAGAAGAAGCCCAAGACGACCACTCCAAAGCCCAAGAGTGCAAAGAAGCCCAGGTGAGGATTAAACCTGCTCCATCCAGTTACTCTAGTGGTGCTCTCACTGGAACTTCAGCTGTTTAATGGTGGTGCTGGTTTTGGTAGCAGAGGAACTGGGTCAGACCTGTTAGCTTTGATCTGACTATTCTGTACCTGGTGAGATGTTGTACCGGTGAGATGGAGGGTTGGTTAGATACACTGGTGTGGATGGAGATGGTGAGATGTTGTACCGGTGAGATGGAGGGTTGGTTAGATACACTGGTGTGGTTGGAGATGGTGAGATGTTGTGCTGGTGGGGGGTGCAGGGTTAATTCTGCTGAGTCAGCTTTTAGTACAACACCTGCTTACTCTACTTGTTAATAACATGCTAACTGTGCTCAATTCCACTATTATTCTAATATCAATCAATACATCCACCGACTGATGAATGTTAATGGTTGGCTGTTGATGGTTAGATGGATGTTAATGGATGGATGAAGGATGAATACATGG
>NC_086007.1:222500-325000 GCF_030014385.1 Trichomycterus rosablanca
GAGCGAGCGTGTGTGAGAGTGAGCGTGTGTGAGAGTGTGTGAGAGTGAGCGTGTGAGAGTGAGCGTGTGTGAGAGCGTGTGTGTGTGAGAGTGAGCGTGTGTGAGAGCGTGTGAGAGTGAGCGTGTGTGAGAGTGAGCGTGTGTGAGAGCGTGTGAGAGCGTGTGAGAGCGTGTGAGAGTGAGCGTGTGTGAGTGAGCGTGTGTGAGAGTGAGCGTGTGTGAGAGTGAGAGCGTGTGAGAGTGAGCGTGTGTGAGAGCGTGTGAGAGTGAGCGTGTGTGAGAGCGTGTGAGAGCGAGTGAGCGTGTGTGAGTGCGTGTGAGAGCGTGTGAGAGTGAGCGTGTGTGAGAGCGTGTGAGAGTGCGTGTGAGAGTGAGCGTGAGTGAGCGTGTGTGAGAGTGAGCGTGTGTGAGAGCGTGTGAGAGTGAGAGCGTGTGAGAGTGAGCGTGTGTGAGAGCGTGTGAGAGTGAGCGTGTGTGAGAGCGTGTGAGAGTGAGCGTGTGTGAGAGCGTGTGAGAGCGTGTGAGAGCGTGTGTGTGAGAGTGAGCGTGTGTGAGAGCGTGTGAGAGTGAGCGTGTGTGAGAGCGTGTGAGAGTGAGCGTGTGTGAGAGTGAGCGTGTGAGAGCGTGTGAGAGCGTGTGAGAGCGTGTGAGAGTGAGCGTGTGTGAGAGCGTGTGAGAGTGCGTGTGAGAGTGAGCGTGTGTGAGAGTGAGCGTGTGTGAGAGTGAGCGTGTGTGAGAGCGTGTGAGAGTGAGAGCGTGTGAGAGTGAGCGTGTGTGAGAGCGTGTGAGAGTGAGCGTGTGTGAGAGCGTGTGAGAGCGTGTGAGAGCGTGTGTGTGAGAGTGAGCGTGTGTGAGAGCGTGTGAGAGTGAGCGTGTGTGAGAGCGTGTGAGAGTGAGCGTGTGTGAGAGTGAGCGTGTGTGAGAGTGAGCGTGTGTGAGAGCGTGTGAGAGCGTGTGAGAGTGAGCGTGTGTGAGAGTGAGCGTGTGTGAGAGCGTGTGAGAGTGAGAGCGTGTGAGAGTGAGCGTGTGTGAGAGCGTGTGAGAGTGAGCGTGTGTGAGAGCGTGTGAGAGCGTGTGAGAGTGAGCGTGTGTGAGTGCGTGTGAGAGCGTGTGAGAGTGAGAGTGTGTGAGAGTGTGTGAGAGTGTGTGAGAGTGTGTGAGAGTGTGTGAGAGTGCGTGTGAGAGCGCGTGTGAGAGTGAGCGTGTGTGAGAGTGAGCGTGTGTGAGAGTGAGCGTGTGTGAGAGTGAGCGTGTGTGAGTGAGAGCGTGTGTGTGAGAGCGTGTGAGAGTGAGAGCGTGTGAGAGTGAGAGCGTGTGAGAGTGAGCGTGTGAGAGCGTGTGTGAGAGCGTGTGAGAGTGAGCGTGTGTGAGTGCGTGTGAGAGTGAGCGTGTGTGAGAGTGTGTGAGAGCGTGTGAGAGCGTGTGAGAGTCAGCGTGTGTGAGAGTGTGTGAGAGTGCGTGTGAGAGCATGTGAGAGCGTGTGAGAGTGAGCGTGTGTGAGAGTGTGTGAGAGTGCGTGTGAGAGCATGTGAGAGTGAGCGTGTGTGAGAGAGCGTGTGAGAGTGTGTGAGAGTGTGTGAGAGTGTGTGTGAGAGTGTGTGAGAGTGACTCTCTGCTCTTATTAAACCGTTTCTGGTGATGTTAAAACCCTTTATAAATAAACCCTGAATAAAACAGGTCCGGTGACATCACTGTGTCTGTAGTGCGGCGTGGTAGACCCTCAGATCATCTGCACTGATGCATCATGGGATTTCCCTGCCCATTCATCTTTGGACTCTCACATGGTGGCGCTAGAGTAATGCACCAGGCTGTTACATGTCTATACACATGTGATGGGCTGTGGCTGAGGGTGGGTGCTGTGGCCCAAGCTCTTGGATGCATTAGTATCCGTGCCTCGTGCTCAGTGTTTCCTGGTGGAACCGGACCCACAGCAACCCTGACCAGGGTAAAGAATGGTGGCATTGCCTGGGGGGGCGACTCCTGCTGTGTGGTCTGTACATGCACAGACACGCCTGTATAGATCCACCGCCGGCCTCTGTAAACATGCGGCAGGTGGCTTTGTTGTGGCCGGAGGTGTGCGCCGATCCGGCGAGGGCGTGGTCAGGCAGATGGGTTCTGATTCACATGTGTAGTCATTTCATGGGTGTGTCTTCAGCATCATACATTCATTCATCTTACTGACCGATTCATCCTGATCAGGGTTCCAGTGAGTCCAGAGCCATCCACAGAATGAGCACATGGCAGGAATGTACCCAGTATAAGGTGCAGTATGTTACAGGCTCACAGGAGGTTTGGAACACGGCAGGAAATCACGGCCATGTGCTGTGCAAACAACACAAACATCATAATCACCATGTAAACGCTCACAAATAGGCTTACCGTTTGATTCAGTTCTGTTGGGGGGGGGGGGTAATGTGCTGAGGGTTGAGTAGGTTAGTAAAACTGGGTGTGTAGTGGCAGATTTTGGGTTCTCAGCCGTCCCTCCCTCCCTCGACGTCAGATCTGGTTTGTGATGCCTGCTGGTCTCTCGCCTACAGGGACCCCCCCCCCCCCAACACACAACCCCCCGCCGCCCCCCCCCCCCCCCCCCCCCGTGCCAGTCGTCCAATAGTAGAGCAGCGTGTAAATGCCATGCTGTGCACATGGAACGCTCATTACTCTGCCGTGCCAACGTTGTGAGTGGTCTGAGATCTGAAATGCCAGGCTATTAGAGGTGCCCTCCACCCCCCCCCCCCCCCCACCCCATACCCTCCTCCTGTCTTTTCTGTGCCCCCCCCCCCCCCTCCCTCCGTGTGCCAGTTTTACTGAGTGTGCTGGGTATGAAGCCCAGATCCGGCGGTGCCCCCTGCGCCCCGGTACCCTCCTGCTGCAGGTGCTTCGGGGGCGGAGGGTCGGACCGGCGCGGGAGAGCAGATGGCTAGAACCGGTGGCGGCCGGCCAGAGGAACAGGTGCGGGTCATGTGACCGCCGGTTACCACGGCGATGTGATTGTTCTTGGCGAGAGGATGAAAGGAGCGGGGCCCCAGAGCGGCCAGCGCCAGCGATCCGGCTCGGGATAATCTGTGGCACGGACCCGGACCGACGGATCGGGAGTCGCTGGACGAGCGGAACTGGAGCTGCAGCGTGTGGTGTGGGTGTGTCTGGAACATGAGAGATTTAATATAGGTGGTTCTGACACGGCTTCCCTCTTCAGTGTTGGTACCAGTACAGTTCTGGTTCTGGACTTGAAAACTTTGGACTCATCTGTACTGGATTAAGAACCACTGGTACTGGAACCACTTTAACCCTGACCTGGCTGTTTGTACTGGTACTGGAGGAGGGTTTTGGTTCTGGAGTTGAAGGATAGGTCGGTACCAGAACGACACCAGTGATGGGGGCAGACCGACCCCAAAACTGTTCTGTGATCCAAAACCTGGCGACCGGATCTACGCTGCGATGGTTCTGATTGACGTTTCAGGTCACTTTAATATTAATCAGACGTTTCTGATTATTGATTTCTGATCAGTAACACTTTGGTAGCTGGTAGTGAGCGAGGTTCCGTGTTCTGGTTTGGTGCTGCAGGGGGCGCTGCAGGTCAGTCCTGTGGTGGCGGTTGGAGAGCGTTGGGGTTCAGGACCGATGTTTGTTTTGGTTCCAGCAGAATGAAGCTGCTGTTCAGGTTTCTGCTGTTTGTGTTGATGAGTTGGGATGATAGACGAGCTGAACTTCTGGTTTCGGTGGTTTTCGTGACGCTGGTGCAGTTGTTGGATTTGCATTATATATACGTTTTGTTTACTTCCTTTACAACTTCAGTCCAAAAACATGCAAATGAGGTGAATCGGAGACACTAAATCATCCATGACTGTTTGATAGAACCTTGTGTGAGCTGATGAATCTTGTGTGATGAGTAACGACCGTTCCTGTCACGAATGTAACCACAGTGTAAAACATCACGTTATAATCCTAATAAACAAACAAACAAACTTTATAACTTCCTGTGTGAACACTTATACACCTGTACTGCCTATCTATACAAAAACTACACACAGCTCCTCCTAAGATATCACCCGTCAGCACCGGCGTGTTAGTATGACGTGTATAGTTTTGATGGAACTGAAGAGTCGGGCTTCTCTCCGAACGATCTGTCTAAATAGCAGCTAAATGTTTACATTAACATTTACATTTAGCAGATGCTTTTATCCAAAGCGACTTACAGTGCAGTGACAGTATACAGTCTAAGCATCTGAGGGTTAAGGGCCTCGCTCAAGGGCCCAACAGTGACAACCTGGCAGTGGTGGGACTTAAACCAGAGACCTTTTGATTTCTAGTCCAGTACTTTAACCACTAGGCTACAACTGTTCACCCTGAGGACAGAATTAATTATTACTAATTAATAAAATATTTACAACATTTATTTTTCCATCTGTATCTGTGATCCTGATCCTTGAGTCCACATGTGTACTGATTTATACCAACACCCTCTGAAGGTGCTTAATGCTTTCATGCTGGAGTTCTGATGAAGTCTGCTCGCCTGCTGTCAGAAGTTCTGAACTGACGGTTCGTTCTGATGTACATTCTTTCCAGCTGTGCACATCTGGGTCTGTGTGCAGAACCATGTCCTGATATATCTGGTTTATCTGCTGATGTTGTGAGGAGGCTCCGTCACCCCTGCGCTTACATACAGAACGTCCTTACAGTTCCACCTTCCACTGGTCCAAGCTGAAGCCGAGTCTGGTGCAGGACAGTGAGGAACGAGCTCCTTCAGCTTCAGCTTGGACCTTCAGCAGTAGAGAACAGTGCAGGATTCACATCATCATATATAAACACGCTGTAAAGCTTTTCATGTTTCTCCTGTAATCAGCACTAAGAAGCCGGACTCTGAGAGCAGCACTAAGAAGGAAGTGAAGAGGAAGAGGGAACCGGCCGTCCCCTCCGATACTGAGAAGAGTCCTCCACCTCCACCCTCACCTGAGGAGGAGGACGATGATGGAGTTCAGGTAAACTCCCATACACCAGCACCTCAACCACAGGGATACGATATACGGCCTAAAGTATGTGAACACGCCTCATGATGATTGAATGTTCGAGTCATTGACACGTGTGCAGTACGACCACTTCTTTTCACCTGCACCAGGGTTCATACGGAGATCCGTATCACGCACAGAGAGTCGTGCAGCGATCGCGTCTCTGTGCAGCTCCGCCGATCAGCCAGCAGAGGGCATCATTGCAGAGTTATGAGGAATCCCCTCCGGCGGAGAGATCACCTCCTCATAACTCAATGACGCCCTCTGCTGGCTGATCGAGGCGCTGCACAGAGACCCTCGTATAGGTGCCGCCCGTTGGTACACTCATGTTGAGATGTTTACGTTACTGACCGTCTCTTTGATCTCTGCGTGTTTGTCCCGTGTCCCTCAGAAGAGGCGCTCGAGTCGGCAGGTGAAGAGGAAGCGCTACACTGAAGATCTGGAGTTCAGGATCTCAGACGATGAGGAGGACGAGGATTCTCAGGGGCCCAAGTCTCCCTCCACCACCTCCGAACAGACGGTCAGTACTGCACTCATCCACTACTCTCACGGAGTGTGTCTGTGGGGATCTGTGCACATTTGTGTGTCTAGCAGCATCACACTGACTGTGTTCTCACCTCGTGTGTGTGTTAGGAGGTTCCTGATGCTGAAGGACCCGTGGTGGAGAAGATCATGGGGATGAGGACGGTGAAGAAGCAGGTGAGTTCTGAGCTCTATCAGGAGGCCTACTGTGGGGCCCCTGAGCAAGGCCCTTAACCTGTACCACTGTGTTGGTTTGTATTACATAACATGTTCTCTCAGGAGCAGCAGGGTTCAGTGTTGTTGGAATGTTGTGGGAAGGTCAGAGCGGAGCGTCTGTGTGGAACAGGAAGTGAATGAGCACATTTCCTTTCCCAGAGATGAGTTATGTACCTCAGCAGCACACACACACACACACACACACACACACACACACACACATCGGGCCGGTCGGACTCCCTCAGCCAAAAATAACAGCCGCTCACGTGCCGCCGCTCAGTAGCGTAACTGAAAATGGGCCCCCGCCCGAGGAAATGGCAGCTCTCAGTGTCTGGAGCAGAGCTGTGGTTTTGGCACCGAGCCTGGCGCGAGCTGGCTAACTCACCGTGTGTGTGTGTGTAGTCTCTGTATAGTTCTATTGTGTGTGTGTGTGTGTGTGTAGTTCTGTTAGTGTGTGTGTACTTCTGCTGTGTGTGTAGTTCTATTGTGTGTGTGTAGTCTCTCTATAGTTCTATTGTGTGTGTGTGTAGTTCTGTATAGTTCTATTGTGTGTGTAGTCCTGTTGTGTGTGTGTGTGTGTTTGTGTAGTTCTTTTAGTGTGTGTGTACTTCTGCTGTGTGTAGTTCAATTGTGTGTGTGAGAGAGAAAGTGTATGGTTCTATTGTGTGTGTGTGTGTAGTCTCTGTATAGTTCTATTGTGTGTGTGTGTGTGTGTGTAGTTCTGTTAGTGTGTGTGTACTTCTGCTGTGTGTGTAGTTCTATTGTGTGTGTGTAGTCTCTCTATAGTTCTATTGTGTGTGTGTGTAGTTCTGTATAGTTCTATTGTGTGTGTAGTCCTGTTGTGTGTGTGTGTGTGTTTGTGTAGTTCTTTTAGTGTGTGTGTACTTCTGCTGTGTGTAGTTCAATTGTGTGTGTGAGAGAGAAAGTGTATGGTTCTATTGTGTGTGTGTGTGTAGTCTCTGTATAGTTCTATTGTGTGTGTAGTCCTGTTGTGTGTGTGTGTGTGTGGTTCTTTTAGTGTGTGTGTACTTCTGCTGTGTGTGTAGTTCAATTGTGTGTGTGTGTGTGTGTGTGTGTGTGTGTGAGAGAGAGTGTATGGTTCTATTGTGTGTGTGTGTGTGTGTGTGTGAGAGAGAGAGTGTATGGTTCTATTGTGTGTGTGTGTGTGTGTGTGTGTGGTCTGTATATTTCTGATGTTCTGTAGATGTTTGATGGTTCTGTCTCTTGTGGGGGTGATCAGTTTCTCCTCCTGAACTCAGAAGCTGTAACATCTGAATAATCTCACCCCAGTGTAACCCTGTGTGTGTGTGTGTGTGTGTGTGTGTGTGTGTATACAGTTGGAGTCGGGGGAGGAAGTGGACGTCCAGGAATTTTACGTGAAGTTCAAGAGTTTGTAAGTCTGATCATAAAATCTTCTACAGCAGGTTTAATCATCAGAAATATAATAATCCTTTATCTTCTTTATTTTATTTATTACTAACAGTAAATAATTACACAATTTGTTGTTTGTATTACATTCTTTTATTTAGTATTTTATTAATTTATAAATAAATAAAAATAAGTAAATAATAAATATATCTATAATGTTTAAGAATTGGTAAATAATTATTAATGAGGTAAGTTATATCATTATTATATTTATATACTATAGAATTTTGTATTTTAGAATTGAGAGAGAATCAGGACTGAAGGATGAGGGTTCAGTACCTCTAATAACAGTGATGATGATGATGATAGTCCTTGTTAATTCACCGTGTGTGTGTGTGTGTGTGTGCGCGCGCGTGTGTGTGTGCGTGTGTGTGTGTGTGTGCAGCTCGTACCTGCACTGTCGCTGGGCTGATCTTGAGGAGCTGGAGAAGGATAAGAGGATCCACCAGAAAGTGAAGAGATTTAAAGCTAAACAGGCTCATAATACCTTCCTAACTGAGGTGAGAATCATCGTACTCGCCCCCTGTTTATACCCCACTCGCCCCCCTCACAGTAATGATCAGTTACCTTCAGCAGGTAAACGCCAGTGAAACACGTTCAACATCTCATCAGATTCATCCAGAACGTCGAATAGAATAACGATCATGATCAGTCATTTATTAATTATGACTGATAATTAAGAGGAACAAGCTAGCTATTTACTGTGGTGTTCTCAGACAGGTCACATCACTCTCATTTTCCTGGTATCATCATCATATCTTACACCAGTGATACCAAACCCAGTCCCAATCTGCACCCATGTTCCTCTGGGCTCCTCACTGGGTTCCTCAGGCGGAGCACTAACCGTGTGCAGTACTGTGTCACTGATGCACTTCTGACAGAGCTGAGAGCACACGCTCACACACTCACTCACTAGAGAGCCGTATGGAGTACTTAGAGCCCCTCTCTCACTGTAGTCCCTGGAGCAGCAGACTGTCTGCACACTATTTAGGACGGATGGTTTATTCTGCTGTACCTCAGCAGCTGACATGAGTCAGATTAATACGGGCGTGGTGTTTATCAGGGCGCGTCTGGCCTCAGACTTTGCCGTGTCCCAAATTAAAGTTAATTAACGACCCGTGGCTCTGTGCTTCCTGTACGCTAATATTAATCCTCTCCTGTCACAGATGGACGACGAGCCGTTTAACCCGGATTACGTGGAGGTGGACCGAGTTCTGGATGTTTCCGAGAGCACCGATGAAAACGGAGAGGTGCTGATCTGATTTATTAGAATAAAGAAATAAACGTAAACGATGTGAATGTGGTGTAACCGTGTGGTGTGTTGACGTGTTTAGCTGGTGACCCTGTACCTGGTGAAGTGGTGCTCGTTACCCTACGAGGACAGCACGTGGGAGCTGAAGGCCGATATCGACCAGGGAAAGATCGAGGAGTTTGAGACGGTGATGGCACAAGAGCCTCAGCCGGAGCGAGTGGTGAGCTTTTCTTCTTTACTCCCCCCCCTCCATTATAAGAGTGCTGGGAGAGGGAGGAAGGCCACGTTCCTGTGGTTTGGGAGAAACCACTAAGGGTAATTTGTGTTTTATTGGAAACAGGAGCGACCTCCCGCCGGGGACTGGCAGAAATCGGAGAGTTCGAGGGACTATAAAAACAGCAACGCGCTCAGGGAATACCAGCTGGAGGGAGTCAACTGGCTCCTGTTCAACTGGTACAACACGTATGTATGCAATTACAGCGCACTAAACTCACCCAGCTAATGCGCTCCAGACGGGCGTCGTTCCACACGCCAGCTTCTGTTCTGCTCTTCCTCTTATTCAACGCTTCTGTGAGGAACCAGACACCCGAGCCATTACCGCACGTCTCTGATGGACGTGTGTTCCTGTAAGCACCTCGCTGGAGAACGTTCCAGCTGAACCAGAACGCCGTGTTAACACCAATACGTCCTCGCTGCCGTTCACCGCCCAGTTTAATAGGAACGGAGTCCTAATACTGACTGGAGTTTCCTGCGTTCCATAGACAGGCTCGGTTCTCACTATGGGTTTGGACACGTACCTTTGAGATTCTGCTCTGTGTTTATCATCAGCTGGTTCAGATCTCAAGTGCAGTTGCTGCCTAGCGGTTAAGGTACTGGACTAGTAATTAAAAGTGCCAGGTTGACACTGTTGGGCCCTTGAGCAAGGCCCTTAACCCTCAATTGCTTAGACTGTGTACTGTCACAGTGCTGTAAGTTATTTGGATAAAAGCGTCTCCTAAATGCTGCTACTGTAAATCTAGATCTGTTAACTGGGGAGGCGGTTTAACTAAACTGGACTCATTGTTTACATTTGCTGCATTGAGTTTATTCAAAGCGACCTACACTTATCACTACTGTTCAAGCAATTGAGGGCCCAACAGTGGCAACTTGGCCATGGTGGGGCTTGAACTGGCAACCTTATGATTACTTGGCTTGTACCTTAATTGCTGAGCTACCTGTGACCTGTTGTGATGTTAATGCACCGTGTCACGAAGCACATCAACATCAGTAGTTCTTACCATGATCGACTGGTATTAGGGACCCAGTGTGAGAAGATCTTTTACTCCAGTACCAGCCTGAACTCTTCACCCTAGACACGGTGCGTCCACCCTTCACCTGTCCAGTGTTGGTGAACCTGTGCCCACTGTAGCCTCAGATTCTTGTCAATAACAAAACTAAAGCAGAACCTATATAAAGCACACACAGAGACAACAGACACAACTTCACTAAATTACACTAAACTAAAGCACGTGTCCATATATGGACGGGTTTACATTAAAATAACCGCGGTGTTTCCTGTGTGTAGACGTAACTGTATTTTGGCGGATGAGATGGGTCTGGGTAAGACGGTGCAGTCCATCACGTTCCTGCACGAGATCTACCTGAAGGGAATCCGTGGCCCCTTCCTGGTCATCGCCCCTCTCTCCACCATCCCGAACTGGGAGAGGGAGTTCAGGACGTGGACGGAGCTCAACGTGGTGGTTTATCACGGCAGCCAGGCCAGCCGCAGAACCATCCAGGCTTACGAGATGAACTACAGAGACGAACAGGTACCCAGTCACTCACTCACTGTACACAGTAACTACCTGCTCTGTCATGAATGGAACCAAAGTGTAAAACATCACGTTATAATCCTAATAAAGAAAGAAAGTGTTTGGTGTCTCACCTCTGCCGTATCTCCCTCCCTCAGGGCCGCGTGATAAAGGGGGCGTACAAGTTCCACGCCATCATCACCACGTTCGAGATGATCCTGACCGACTGCCCCGAGCTGCGCGGCGTGCCCTGGCGCTGCGTGATCATCGACGAGGCTCACCGACTCAAAAACAGGAACTGCAAACTACTGGAGGGACTGAAACTCATGGACATGGTGAGAGAGCAGCGAGGCTCGGTGTACCTCATCCTCACCACCTCAGTCCTACTGCTCACTACACCACACACACACACACACCCTACACCTGATGGTTCTCCTTCGGAACACACCCACATAATTCATCTACCTCTATACCTGCACTTTCTCCCTGAGGTGCTCAACACTGGATTTTTGGAACATGACTGCAGGGATCGCTGCAAACCATATCTTCATGTACTTGAACAGAAGTGGGCATTCCCCAAACTCTTGGCTTTAAAGTTATTGTATAGTGAAGGCATTAAAATTCCCTCTTTATTCCTCCTCCACCATACTTCACAGCTGATATTCTGTTGATGAGTCCAGTGGCAGTGTGCTTTATGCCGTTCGAGTTGACTCATGGCTGAGCTGCTTCACACCTAAATGGAGCAAAGCTGCACCCCATAATAAGAGTCCTATACCATTTCATGCACCTGTTAGTGTGTGGCAGGTGTGGTGGGTATGGCGGGTATGGCGGGTATCTCCGTTATTCGGGGCTTTTCTGTTTGATCCAGATCCTTTTCTGCACATTAAAGAGATGTGATCTATTTATAGCAGGTGATTAATGTGCCAGGCGTGACCTTCTTATGAATTCATCTGGAACCGCGGGACGGGGCGGCGCTCACTTCTTCCTCTTTAATCTCCTACAGGAACACAAGGTGCTGCTGACAGGAACTCCTCTGCAGAACACGGTGGAGGAACTCTTCAGCCTGTTGAACTTCCTGGAGCCGGAGCGCTTCCCCTCCGAATCCACCTTCATGCAGGAGTTCGGGGACCTGAAAACCGAGGAGCAGGTGCAGAAGCTGCAGGGCATCCTGAAGCCCATGATGCTGCGGAGACTCAAGGAGGACGTGGAGAAGAACCTGGCGCCCAAGGAGGAGACCATCATCGAGGTGGAGCTCACCAACATCCAGAAGAAATACTACCGCGCCATCCTGGAGAAGAACTTCACCTTCCTGTCCAAGACCGGAGGCGGAGGTGCGAGCTCCAGCGTCCCCAACCTGCTGAACACCATGATGGAGCTGAGAAAGTGCTGTAACCACCCCTACCTCATCAACGGTCCGTGCCACGCCTTATTCATCATCATCATCCTGCATTATTACTGAAGTGCTTCTGTATGAGTTTGGTGTGTCTGGTTCCTGGTGTAGGAGCTGAGGAGAAGATCATGGAGGAGTTCAGGGAGGGTCACCCCGCCGACCTGCCCGATTTCCACCTGCAGGCCATGATCCAGGGGGCGGGTAAACTGGTGCTCATCGATAAGCTTCTTCCCAAACTGAAGGCTGGAGGCCACCGAGTGCTGATCTTCTCTCAGATGGTGCGCTGCCTGGATATCCTGGAGGACTACCTCATCCAGAAAAGGTAGGACTGAGGAACCTCCGCACCCTGTTCTAGCACGATCTGCTGGGTTCCACAGTCTGAAGGGTTCCTGGAGTCTCAGTGAGCCAGACGTGATCCTAAACAGGGTCCCCAAAAATCTCATCAAACACTTTCTATTAGTAGTGATGTCATTAAGTCTGGCCCCGCCCACACATTTCTTTTAAACCTCCTTTGTATTGTGTGTGTGTGTGTGTGTGTGTGTGTGTGTGTGTGTGTATATATATATATATATATAGGAGAGTGTGTGTACGTAGTGTGTCACTCCCTGTGTGTGTCGAAAAAGCAGACAACCTGGCAAAGAAAGCTGCAGAAAAACAGATTACCTGGTGCTATGTCCCACCCACTGATGCCCTTTACACAATCCGATCACTTTGCAAAAACACATGGCAGGAGGAATGGAATCGCAACACAGCCAACAAACTTTATGAAATCAAGCCACAACTTGACAGAACCCCTACCCATTATCCAATGAAAAGACACGACCGAACGGTTTTAACGAGATGCCGTATAGGACATTCAGCCTTGACGCACAGACACCTTCTCTTGGGGGAAGATGCGCCAAACTGCCAGTACTGTGGATCACAGTTATCAATAAAACATATCCTGACAGAATGCCAAGCCATCGACAATAGCAGAAAAACATATTACAAAGACACTAATATGAAAGATCTCTTCCAACACAATAATCCACAAAAAATACTTCATTTCTTGAATTATCTAAAAATAAAAAACCAAATATTGTACATCAATTTTGATTTAACTTAAACTTGGTTTTTGAACCCACGTATAATGCCATGTACATAGCCAAATTGAGCTGGAATGGCAATAAACAAAAACAAACAAACAAACCCTGTGTGTGTAGTTTATACTGGTGTGTATGTAGTGTGTAACCGTGTGTGTATATATATATATACAGTATATAGGGGTGTGTGTATGCTGATGTGTGTATAGTTGTGTGTCACGCCCTGTGTGTATGTACTGTTATGTGTATGCTTGTGTGTGTGTGTATACACGTAGTGTGCAATTCCTTTTGTGTAGTGTCTATGTGTGTATAGTGGTGTGTGTATATAGTGTGTAACCCTCCAGTGTGTATACTGTGTGTGTGTGTGTGTAGTATATAGTAGTGTGTAACTCAGTGTGTGTGTGTGTGTGTGTATATAGTGTGTAACCCTCCAGTGTGTATACTGCTGTGAATGTAGTTTATACTGGTGTGTGTGTGTAGTATATAGTAGTGTGTAACTGTGTGTGTGTGTGTAGTATATAGTAGTGTGTAACTCAGTGTGTGTGTGTAGTATATAGTAGTGTGTAACTCAGTGTGTGTGTGTAGTATATAGTAGTGTGTAACTCAGTGTGTGTGTGTAGTATATAGTAGTGTGTAACTCAGTGTGTGTGTGTGTGTGTGTGTATATAGTGTGTAACCCTCCAGTGTGTATACTGCTGTGAATGTAGTTTATACTGGTGTGTGTGTGTAGTATATAGTAGTGTGTAACTGTGTGTGTGTGTGTAGTATATAGTAGTGTGTAACTCAGTGTGTGTGTGTAGTATATAGTAGTGTGTAACTCAGTGTGTGTGTGTAGTATATAGTAGTGTGTAACTCAGTGTGTGTGTGTAGTATATAGTAGTGTGTAACTCAGTGTGTGTGTGTGTAGTATATAGTAGTGTGTATTTCAGTGTGTGTGTAGTATATAGTAGTGTGTAACTCAGTGTGTGTGTGTGTGTGTGTGTAGTATATAGTAGTGTGTAACTCAGTGTGTGTGTGTGTGTGTAGTATATAGTAGTGTGTAACTCAGTGTGTGTGTAGTATATAGTAGTGTGTAACTCAGTGTGTGTGTGTGTAGTATATAGTAGTGTGTATTTCAGTGTGTGTGTGTGTGTGTGTGTAGTATATAGTAGTGTGTAACTCAGTGTGTGTGTGTGTGTGTAGTATATAGTAGTGTGTAACTCAGTGTGTGTGTAGTATATAGTAGTGTGTATTTCAGTGTGTGTGTAGTATATAGTAGTGTGTAACTCAGTGTGTGTGTGTGTATGTGTGTGTGTGTATAGTATATAGTAGTGTGTAACTCTGTGTGTGTGTGTGTAGTATATAGTAGTGTGTAACTCAGTGTGTGTGTGTAGTATATAGTAGTGTGTATTTCAGTGTGTGTGTAGTATATAGTAGTGTGTAACTCAGTGTGTGTGTGTGTGTGTGTGTGTGTGTGTGTAGTATATAGTAGTGTGTAACTCTGTGTGTGTGTGTGTGTGTGTGTGTAGTATATAGTAGTGTGTAACTCAGTGTGTGTGTGTGTGTGTGTAGTATATAGTAGTGTGTAACTCAGTGTGTGTGTAGTATATAGTAGTGTGTAACTCAGTGTGTGTGTGTGTGTAGTATATAGTAGTGTGTAACTCAGTGTGTGTGTAGTATATAGTAGTGTGTAACTCAGTGTGTGTGTAGTATATAGTAGTGTGTAACTTTGTGTGTGTGTGTGTGTGTAGTATATAGTAGTGTGTAACTCAGTGTGTGTGTGTGTGTAGTATATAGTAGTGTGTAACTCAGTGTGTGTGTAGTATATAGTAGTGTGTAACTCAGTGTGTGTGTGTGTGTGTGTAGTATATAGTAGTGTGTAACTCAGTGTGTGTGTAGTATATAGTAGTGTGTAACTCAGTGTGTGTGTGTAGTATATAGTAGTGTGTAACTCAGTGTGTGTGTGTGTAGTATATAGTAGTGTGTAACTCAGTGTGTGTGTAGTATATAGTAGTGTGTATTTCAGTGTGTGTGTAGTATATAGTAGTGTGTAACTCAGTGTGTGTGTGTGTAGTATATAGTAGTGTGTAACTCAGTGTGTGTGTAGTATATAGTAGTGTGTAACTCAGTGTGTGTGTAGTATATAGTAGTGTGTAACTCAGTGTGTGTGTAGTATATAGTAGTGTGTAACTCAGTGTGTGTGTAGTATATAGTAGTGTGTAACTCAGTGTGTGTGTAGTATATAGTAGTGTGTATTTCAGTGTGTGTGTGTAGTATATAGTAGTGTGTAACTCAGTGTGTGTGTAGTATATAGTAGTGTGTAACTCAGTGTGTGTGTAGTATATAGTAGTGTGTATTTCAGTGTGTGTGTGTGTAGTATATAGTAGTGTGTAACTCAGTGTGTGTGTAGTATATAGTAGTGTGTAACTCAGTGTGTGTGTGTAGTATATAGTAGTGTGTAACTCAGTGTGTGTGTAGTATATAGTAGTGTGTAACTCAGTGTGTGTGTAGTATATAGTAGTGTGTATTTCAGTGTGTGTGTGTGTAGTATATAGTAGTGTGTAACTCAGTGTGTGTGTAGTATATAGTAGTGTGTAACTCAGTGTGTGTGTAGTATATAGTAGTGTGTAACTCAGTGTGTGTTTGTAGTATATAGTAGTGTGTAACTCAGTGTGTGTGTAGTATATAGTAGTGTGTATTTCAGTGTGTGTGTGTGTAGTATATAGTAGTGTGTAACTCAGTGTGTGTGTAGTATATAGTAGTGTGTAACTCAGTGTGTGTGTGTAGTATATAGTAGTGTGTAACTGTGTGTGTGTAGTATATAGTAGTGTGTAACTCAGTGTGTGTGTAGTATATAGTAGTGTGTAACTCAGTGTGTGTGTAGTATATAGTAGTGTGTAACTCAGTGTGTGTGTAGTATATAGTAGTGTGTAACTCAGTGTGTGTGTAGTATATAGTAGTGTGTATTTCAGTGTGTGTGTGTGTGTGTGTAGTATATAGTAGTGTGTATTTCAGTGTGTGTGTGTGTGTAGTATATAGTAGTGTGTAACTCAGTGTGTGTGTAGTATATAGTAGTGTGTAACTCAGTGTGTGTGTAGTATATAGTAGTGTGTAACTCAGTGTGTGTGTGTAGTATATAGTAGTGTGTAACTCAGTGTGTGTGTGTGTGTGTGTAGTATATAGTAGTGTGTATTTCAGTGTGTGTGTGTGTGTAGTATATAGTAGTGTGTAACTCAGTGTGTGTGTGTGTGTGTGTGTAGTATATAGTAGTGTGTATTTCAGTGTGTGTGTGTGTGTAGTATATAGTAGTGTGTAACTCAGTGTGTGTGTAGTATATAGTAGTGTGTAACTCAGTGTGTGTGTGTAGTATATAGTAGTGTGTATTTCAGTGTGTGTGTGTGTGTGTGTAGTATATAGTAGTGTGTATTTCAGTGTGTGTGTGTGTGTAGTATATAGTAGTGTGTAACTCAGTGTGTGTGTAGTATATAGTAGTGTGTAACTCAGTGTGTGTGTAGTATATAGTAGTGTGTAACTCAGTGTGTGTGTGTAGTATATAGTAGTGTGTAACTGTGTGTGTGTAGTATATAGTAGTGTGTAACTCAGTGTGTGTGTAGTATATAGTAGTGTGTAACTCAGTGTGTGTGTAGTATATAGTAGTGTGTAACTCAGTGTGTGTGTAGTATATAGTAGTGTGTAACTCAGTGTGTGTGTAGTATATAGTAGTGTGTATTTCAGTGTGTGTGTGTGTGTGTGTAGTATATAGTAGTGTGTATTTCTGTGTGTGTGTGTAGTATATAGTAGTGTGTAACTCAGTGTGTGTGTGGTATATAGTAGTGTGTAACTCTGTGTGTGTGTGTGTGTGTAGTATATAGTAGTGTGTAACTCAGTGTGTGTGTGTGTAGTATATAGTAGTGTGTAACTCAGTGTGTGTGTAGTATATAGTAGTGTGTAACTCAGTGTTTGTGTAGTATATAGTAGTGTGTAACTCAGTGTGTGTGTGTGTGTAGTATATAGTAGTGTGTAACTCAGTGTGTGTGTGTAGTATATAGTAGTGTGTAACTCAGTGTTTGTGTAGTATATAGTAGTGTGTAACTCAGTGTGTGTGTGTGTGTGTAGTATATAGTAGTGTGTAACTCAGTGTGTGTGTAGTATATAGTAGTGTGTAACTTGTGTGTGTGTGTGTGTGTGTAGTATATAGTAGTGTGTAACTCAGTGTGTGTGTGTGTGTGTAGTATATAGTAGTGTGTAACTCAGTGTGTGTGTAGTATATAGTAGTGTGTAACTCAGTGTGTGTGTAGTATATAGTAGTGTGTAACTCAGTGTGTGTGTAGTATATAGTAGTGTGTAACTCAGTGTGTGTGTAGTATATAGTAGTGTGTAACTCAGTGTGTGTGTGTGTGTAGTATATAGTAGTGTGTAACTCAGTGTGTGTGTAGTATATAGTAGTGTGTAACTCAGTGTGTGTGTAGTATATAGTAGTGTGTAACTCAGTGTGTGTGTGTGTGTGTAGTATATAGTAGTGTGTAACTCAGTGTGTGTGTAGTATATAGTAGTGTGTAACTCAGTGTGTGTGTAGTATATAGTAGTGTGTAACTCAGTGTGTGTGTAGTATATAGTAGTGTGTAACTCAGTGTGTGTGTGTAGTATATAGTAGTGTGTAACTCAGTGTTTGTGTAGTATATAGTAGTGTGTAACTCAGTGTGTGTGTGTAGTATATAGTAGTGTGTAACTCAGTGTGTGTGTGTGTAGTATATAGTAGTGTGTAACTCAGTGTGTGTGTAGTATATAGTAGTGTGTAACTCAGTGTGTGTGTAGTATATAGTAGTGTGTAACTCAGTGTGTGTGTGTGTGTAGTATATAGTAGTGTGTAACTCAGTGTGTGTGTAGTATATAGTAGTGTGTAACTCAGTGTGTGTGTAGTATATAGTAGTGTGTAACTCAGTGTGTGTGTGTGTGTGTGTAGTATATAGTAGTGTGTAACTCAGTGTTTGTGTAGTATATAGTAGTGTGTAACTCAGTGTGTGTAGTATATAGTAGTGTGTAACTCAGTGTGTGTGTGTGTGTAGTATATAGTAGTGTGTAACTCAGTGTGTGTGTGTGTGTGTAGTATATAGTAGTGTGTAACTCAGTGTGTGTGTAGTATATAGTAGTGTGTAACTCAGTGTGTGTGTAGTATATAGTAGTGTGTAACTCAGTGTGTGTGTAGTATATAGTAGTGTGTAACTCAGTGTGTGTAGTATATAGTAGTGTGTAACTCAGTGTGTGCTGTAGTATATAGTAGCTGTGTAACTTCAGTGTGTGGCGTGTGTAGTATAAGTAGTGTGTAACTCAGTGTAGTGTGTGTGTGTAAGTATATAGTAGTGTGTAACTCAGATGTGGTGTAGTATATCGTAGTGTGTAATCCGTGTGGCTGGTGTGTAGCTATCTAGTAGTGTGCTAACTCAGATACTGTCTCGCAGTGTGTGTGTGTGTGTGTAGTATATAGTAGTGTGTAACTCAGTGTGTGTGTGTGTAGTATATAGTAGTGTGTAACTCAGTGTGTGTAGTATATAGTAGTGTGTAACTCAGTGTGTGTGTAGTATATAGTAGTGTGTAACTCAGTGTGTGTAGTATATAGTAGTGTGTAACTCAGTGTGTGTGTAGTATATAGTAGTGTGTATTTCAGTGTGTGTGTGTGTGTGTGTAGTATATAGTAGTGTGTAACTCAGTGTGTGTGTGTGTGTGTGTGTAGTATATAGTAGTGTGTATTTCAGTGTGTGTGTGTGTGTGTGTGTAGTATATAGTAGTGTGTAACTCAGTGTGTGTGTGTGTAGTATATAGTAGTGTGTATTTCAGTGTGTGTGTGTGTAGTATATAGTAGTGTGTAACTCAGTGTGTGTGTGTGTAGTATATAGTAGTGTGTATTTCAGTGTGTGTGTGTGTGTGTGTAGTATATAGTAGTGTGTAACTCAGTGTGTGTGTGTGTGTGTGTAGTATATAGTAGTGTGTAACTCAGTGTGTGTGTGTGTAGTATATAGTAGTGTGTATTTCAGTGTGTGTGTGTGTAGTATATAGTAGTGTGTATTTCAGTGTGTGTGTGTGTGTGTAGTGTATATAGTAGTGTGTAACTCAGTGTGTGTGTAGTATATAGTAGTGTGTATTTCAGTGTGTGTGTGTGTGTGTGTGTAGTATATAGTAGTGTGTAACTCAGTGTGTGTGTGTGTAGTATATAGTAGTGTGTATTTCAGTGTGTGTGTGTGTAGTATATAGTAGTGTGTATTTCAGTGTGTGTGTGTGTGTGTAGTGTATATAGTAGTGTGTAACTCAGTGTGTGTGTAGTATATAGTAGTGTGTAACTCAGTGTGTGTGTGTGTAGTATATAGTAGTGTGTATTTCAGTGTGTGTGTGTAGTGTGTAACTCAGTGTGTGTGTGTGTGTGTGACAGGTACCCGTATGAGCGTATCGATGGCAGAGTGAGGGGGAACCTTCGACAGGCAGCTATTGACCGTTTCTCCCGCCCTGATTCGGACCGGTTTGTGTTCCTGCTGTGTACCCGCGCCGGAGGTTTGGGCATCAACCTCACCGCCGCTGATACCTGCATCATCTTCGACTCGGACTGGAACCCTCAGAACGACCTGCAGGTACGAACAGCCCACGCCTTATACAGGTGAGGGAGCTCCCCCAACCAGGAACTCCCAAAATCTCCACCTCAGATACAGGGTTCCAAACTGCTCACCCCTCAGTATTGGTTAGTACAGCAGGATGTGATTCTTTGTGTGAGCTTCTGAGGCTCTGAGGAGGTTGGTGTGGAGTTGTGGTGCTGCTGAGCATCATGGGAAACTGTTGTACCCAACAATAGCTCAGTGGGGCAGCAGTTCCAGCTGAGTGGGTTTGTGGAATGTGACTGAAGGACTGAGGCTGAGAAAACGAAACCCATCTGAACCCGTGTTCATCTTCTCATGGTGGAACGTTCAGGTGTGCCAGTACAGACCTTCTGCAGAGAAAAGGAAACTCTACACATTTCTATTTGGTGTGTTCCCAGTTCAGACCCTGTGCTGTAGAGCAGAGTTACTGGTCCCCAGTTCAGACCCTGTGCTGTAGAGCAGAGTTACTGGTTCCCAGTTCAGACCCTTTGCTGTAGAGCACAGTTACTGGTTCCCAGTTCAGACCCTGTGCTGTAGAGCAGAGTTACTGGTCCCCAGTTCAGACCCTGTGCTGTAGAGCAGAGTTACTGGTCCCCAGTTCAGACCCTGTGCTGTAGAGCAGAGTTACTGGTCCCAGTTCAGACCCTGTGCTGTAGAGCAGAGTTACTGGTCCCCAGTTCAGACCCTGTGCTGTAGAGCAGTGTTACTGGTCCCCAGTTCAGACCTTGTGCTGTAGAGCAGAGTTACTGGTTCCCAGTTCAGACCCTTTGCTGTAGAGCAGAGTTACTGGTTCCCAGTTCAGACCCTGTGCTGTAGAGCAGAGTTACTGGTCCCCAGTTCAGACCCTGTGCTGTAGAGCAGTGTTACTGGTCCCCAGTTCAGACCCTGTGCTGTAGAGCAGTGTTACTGGTCCCCAGTTCAGACCTTGTGCTGTAGAGCAGAGTTACTGGTCCCCAGTTCAGACCCTGTGCTGTAGAGCAGTGTTACTGGTCCCCAGTTCAGACCTTGTGCTGTAGAGCAGAGTTACTGGTTCCCAGTTCAGACCCTTTGCTGTAGAGCAGAGTTACTGGTTCCCAGTTCAGACCCTGTGCTGTAGAGCAGAGTTACTGGTCCCCAGTTCAGACCCTGTGCTGTAGAGCAGTGTTACTGGTCCCCAGTTCAGACCCTGTGCTGTAGAGCAGAGTTACTGGTTCCCAGTTCAGACCCTTTGCTGTAGAGCAGAGTTACTGGTTCCCAGTTCAGACCCTGTGCTGTAGAGCAGAGTTATTGGTTCCCAGTTCAGACCCTTTGCTGTAGAGCAGAGTTACTGGTTCCCAGTTCAGACCCTGTGCTGTAGAGCAGTGTTACTGGTCCCCAGTTCAGACCCTGTGCTGTAGAGCAGAGTTACTGGTTCCCAGTGGGTGATTGATGTGTTTCTGACTGGTTTCTCTGTTCTCTCAGGCTCAGGCTCGATGCCACAGGATCGGACAGAGCAAGGCCGTGAAGATCTACCGTCTGATCACCAGGAACTCGTACGAGAGGGAGATGTTCGACAAGGCCAGTCTCAAACTGGGACTGGATAAAGCCGTGCTGCAGTCCATGAGCGGGAGAGAGAACGCCGCCAACGGGGTACAGAGCACCACTACCTTCTTACTAGGGCTGGGCGATATGGATCAAAAATTATATCTCGATATTTTTTTCTGAATGGCGATATACGATATATATCTCGATATTTTTATCCCATACACTTCTGAGACAAAGCTACATGTTCCAATTTTTTTTACAGGCACTTTTATTAATATTCATGCTGGGGAAGCTTCACACAAGAATTATTTTTCCTTAAAAAAAAAAAAAAAAAGCTATTCTAAGAAAGAAAAAAGTTGTTTTCTAAGGCATCTCCGGTCGTCTAATGTGAATTACAAATATATTGTCTGGCCCTTTAAGAATGTTAAGTGTACTATAGGGCGCAGGGAGCGAGTGTGTAGGGAAGATGTCGGAATGACGGTTTCCGGCTGAGCTTGTGTGACATTAAAAGTAAAACCCCATTAAAGTAAACCCCTCGTTAACCCCCCACCCTGTATAGAACTCAGTTCTGTAATACAGGCAGAACTAATCGTTCATGTTACTGTGTAACTATTACAACATTTAATGCATTTTAATCCGTTCTTCTTCATGCACTTTATTATTATTTAACTGCTTTATTTGTTGTTTAATTGCTGTTTGCTCCTTGTTTACTGCAGAGTTAGTTCATGCAATTTAATAATGTTTGGTTGTTTATTGGCCGACAACAAGAAATAATATAATAGAAGATAAATAAATAAATGACGTGTCGGACGTCGGGCGATCGTCCAGTATAAACTAACACAACCACGTACAACATCCAGTACAGAAATCACTCCCATAATGTTTGTTTTTTACAGATAGAGCAAATATATGCACATCACATATACAAACACAAGAGTCAGAACAACAGGAGACGCACCGTTACGTTATTATTACTTTCTCAACACTTAATGTGAAGTAAATACGTGCATGTCAGCGCCTGCATGCGCTTGTGTTGGTTTTTAAAACAAATAACGACTCGTTTTCTTGTTTTTTAACTTTGGGATTTGAAGTGAAAACGAATGAAGGTACACGGAGCTGGAACCTTTTATCTGGACTTGTTTTCGGCATTCTCTACAGAATACATTATTCTGCTGCTCATCTGATACTTTGAATTCGAACCGTCTCCAAATAATTACAAAATTAGTCATTATTATTCTTTTTAGTAAGCAGCTCCTCTTCGATAGCTCCTGTCACGTCTTTATCCGTCTCCATGCTATCGCTGCCTGCAGGACTTACTGGTGAAGCGGTGGGGAGGGGGGAGTTCTGTTCAGTGAGGGAGAGGGGCGGGGCAGTGAGGGAGAGGGGCGGGGCAGTGAGGGAGAGGGGCGGGGCGAGTTGTGTTCAGTGAGGGAGAGGGGCGGGGCAGTGAGGGAGAGGGGCGGGGCGAGTTGTGTTCAGTGAGGGAGAGGGGCGGGGCAGTGAGGGAGAGGGGCGGGGCAGTGAGGGAGAGGGGCGGGGCAGTGAGGGAGGGGGGCGGGGCAGTGAGGGAGAGGGGCGGGGCAGTGAGGGAGAGGGGCGGGGCAGTGAGGGAGAGGGGCGGGGCAGTGAGGGAGAGGGGAGAGGGGCGGGGCAGTGAGGGAGAGGGGCGGGGCAGTGAGGGAGAGGGGCGGGGCAGGTGAACATGTGCAGAGACAAACTAGGAGAAGAGAAAGACGAACTGTCGGATCTAACTGGAACGTTACATCTACAGTATATCGATATATATATTTTTATCAACCGCTTTATCCTGGTCAGGGTCGTGGTGGGCCTGGTCAGAGCACCAGTCCCTTGCAGGGCCTTAGACATATCCAGTCATGTCTGTGTAAATGATGCACCACTGAGATTCGAACCCAGTGGTGTGCTGAAACGCTCCTGCACTCACCATCATAACCTGCAGGACTCACACAGGTTGGCGTGTCGGACAGGGTTTCTCTTCACCTGTAACAGTGACCCCTGCTGTCTGCTCAGGGCAAATTCATCGTACTGGAGGAACACGCAGCGTAGCAGGACGGGTGGGGTGCTAGTTTGTGACTCTTCCTGGTCAGCATATGTGTGGTTTAAGTCGCACGAATTGTATAAGGGAACTGAAAATAACTAAATTAGGCGGCAGACTAAATTTATTAGCCAATCAGGGTTCAGTAAAGGCAAAGCTTGAACTCGGTACTGGGACCAAATCGATTTTTAAACCCGCTACACACTGGGCATCATTCTAAGGTTCTGAGCAGGTCCAGTCTGAACCCTGAGCCTGTTCCTCTGGTGTGGTGCTGGATCAGCTGAAGGTGTGAGATGTTCTCCTGGATTAATGATGTTCTGATGGTTTCAGGTGCAGCAGCTCGGTAAGAAAGAGATCGAGGATCTGCTGCGTAAGGGAGCGTACGGAGCTCTGATGGACGAGGAGGACGAGGGTTCCAAATTCTGTGAGGAGGACATCGATCAGATCCTCCAGAGACGCACACAGACCATCACCATCGAGTCTGAGGGCAAGGGCTCCACCTTCGCCAAGGTACACACACACACACGCCAATACACACTCTCACACACATACACACACCAGTATACTCTCACACACACACACCAGTATACTCTCTCTCTCACACACACACACGCCAATACACACTCTCACACACATACACACACCAGTATACTCTCACACACACACACCAGTATACTCTCTCTCTCACACACACACACACACACACACACACCCCAATACACACTCTCACACACACACACGCCAATACACACTCTCACACACACACACACACACACACACACACACGCCAATACACACTCTCACACACACACACACGCCAATACACACTCTCACACACACACACACGCCAATACACACACTCTCACTTACACATGCCAAAACACACTCACACACTCTCACACACACACACACACTTACACACAGACTATCACCATCGAGTCTGAGGGCAAGGGCTCCACCTTCACCAAGGTACACACACACACACACGCCAATACACACTCTCTCACACACACACACACACACACACACACACACACACACACACACACACACACACACACACACACACACACACACACTTACACACAGACTATCACCATCGAGTCTGAGGGCAAGGGCTCCACCTTCACCAAGGTACACACACACACACACGCCAATACACACTCTCACACACACACACACACACACACACACACACTTACACACAGACTATCACCATCGAGTCTGAGGGCAAGGGCTCCACCTTTGCCAAGGTTACCAACGTTCCACTCTTCCATACTGTACTTTAGATAGAGACCACACACACACACACTCTAAAATACGCACACTTAGACACAGACTCACACTCACATGCACTGAACATGCAGCTTTACTGTAAATTATTAAATAACAGATTTAATCATTCTCTTGAAGTTAAATTTTTGCATGGTTTTGTTTTTACTGCTCTGATGGTCCTGAATTATAATTATAATAATAATAATGTAATACAGTCTAAGCTACTGATGGTCGAGGGTCCTACAGTGGCAGCCTGGCAGAACCCTCTGATCTCTGGTGCATTACTTTAACCTCTGACCTCCCGCTGCCCTACATGATGCCCTTCATTGTTTTTTGCCCTCACTAGGCGAGTTTTGTGGCCTCAGGGAACAGGACTGATATTTCTCTGGAGGATCCAGATTTCTGGCAGAAATGGGCGAAGAAGGCAGAGCTGGACCTCGACGAGATCAACGGCAGGGTAAGATCACGGATCTGCTTCAGCCTGACTGATCCTGCACATCAGCGCTGGATAATAAACACCATGATAACGGGTCACAGCTCAGTTAAGTGTTGAGAGAGCGCGGCATTACGAGATCAGGGTGTTTAGGAGCCGATTATGGGGTAGAAGGCGACGCCCCTGTGCTGTCACTCCTCATAAATATTAAATCTGAGCATAATTAAGCAGCTTTATTTCCCTCAGGCTAACGGAGCGGAGAATGTTCTCATAATTGAGCAAAGCCAGAATCACTTAAACTCTCATCAGAGCGTTTCCTTTTGTTTCTGTAATTAGTCGTGTTCTGATCTGTACACTCCTGAGATTTGGGTTCTCTGAGGGGTGAGTCGAGCGCCCGCGGAAATCAAACCCATCTTCTGCTTCTGTCCTGAAGAAGCTCCAACTGAAAGAGCCGTCATAAATACAGACTTATTTTCTTTACTGTGTTTATTACATCACACTAATTTAAACCCCTTGTTTTAATTGTCAGTTTTATGATTTTTATTGGAATATCTTAAATATATAATCCAGGTTCAAATCTCTTTTTTTTTTTTTTTTTTTTTTTATATAAATTTGATTGGCTAGACGGGCATTTACTCGTCATGATTGGCTCTATTCTTGAGGGGAGGGTGTAACTTAACACCCAATGGGAGGTGCACTAGCCAGCGAGCTCTCGGTGCAGGTCCCAAGCCCGGATACCATGCTGTAGGTTCAGTAATCAGACGGTTTGGTTTTTGTTTCCCTCAGAACACGTTAGTGATCGACACGCCCCGGGTCAGGAAGCAGACGAGGCACTACAGCTCCATAAAGGAGGACGAGATGATGGAATACTCGGAGTTGGAGAGCGATTCTGAAGATAAACCCGTTCAGAAATCACGCCGCCCTCAGGACCGGGCTCACGGTTACCCACGCAGCGAGTGTTTCAGGGTGGAGAAGAACCTGCTGGTGTACGGGTCAGTCCTCATTTACCTCATTATCTTTCTGACCTCCTCTCTTGACTGCTTTTACGTTTCTGGAATGTTTCTGTGGGGATTTGTGTCTGTGTAGTCGTGTCATTTGTGTCTCGTGTCGTGTAGTTGGGGACGTTGGAAGGACATCCTGTCCCACGGGCGTTTCAAGCGGCCCCTGAACGAGCGGGACGTGGAGATTATCTGTCGGGCCCTGCTGGCGTACTGCCTGCTGCACTACAGAGGAGACGAGAACATCAAGAGCTTCGTCTGGGACCTGATCACCCCCACCGAGGACGGCCAGAGCCGTACCCTCACCAACCACTCAGGTACCAGCGGCTCAGACCGTGCTCACCCTACAGTCATCAGATCAGACTTACACCAGGAAATAAACAGGCGTGGTCAGGGCCGTGGGGGCCGTTTCTGTGGTGTGGAACCAGGGTTCTAAGGAGCGGGATGATTGGGGTGGTGATGGTGTGATGGATCATGACTTGTGTTGTTGATGTTTGTTCAGGTCTCTCTGCTCCTGTACCGCGAGGTCGTAAAGGAAAGAAGGGAAAGTTAACGACCGCTCAGCCCAACATGCCTCAAGCTGATTGGTTGGCGGATTGTAACCCGGACGTCCTGCTGCAGGAGGACAGCTACAAACGGCACCTCAAACACCACTGCAACAAGTACGTTCTCCTCCATCTACACCACACACACCACTGTAACCAGTACGTTCTCCTCCATCTACACCTCACACACCACTGTGACCAGTACGTTCTCCTCCATCTACACCTCACACACCACTGCAACAAGTACGTTCTCCTCCATCTACACCTCACACACCACTGTAACCAGTACGTTCTCCTCCATCTACACCTCACACACCACTGTAACCAGTACGTTCTCCTCCATCTACACCTCACACACCACTGTAACCAGTACGTTCTCCTCCATCTACACCTCACACACCACTGCAACAAGTACGTTCTCCTCCATCTACACCTCACACACCACTGCAACAAGTACGTTCTCCTCCATCTACACCTCACACACCACTGTAACCAGTACGTTCTCCTCCATCTACACCTCACACACCACTGCAACAAGTACGTTCTCCTCCATCTACACCTCACACACCACTGTAACCAGTACGTTCTCCTCCATCTACACCTCACACACCACTGTAACCAGTACGTTCTCCTCCATCTACACCTCACACACCACTGTAACCAGTACGTTCTCCTCCATCTACACCTCACACACCACTGCAACAAGTACGTTCTCCTCCATCTACACCTCACACACCACTGTAACCAGTACGTTCTCCTCCATCTACACCTCACACACCACTGTAACCAGTACGTTCTCCTCCATCTACACCTCACACACCACTGTAACCAGTACGTTCTCCTCCATCTACACCTCACACACCACTGTAACCAGTACGTTCTCCTCCATCTACACCTCACACACCACTGTAACCAGTACGTTCTCCTCCATCTACACCTCACACACCACTGCAACAAGTACGTTCTCCTCCATCTACACCTCACACACCACTGCAACAAGTACGTTCTCCTCCATCTACACCTCACACACCACTGTAACCAGTACGTTCTCCTCCATCTACACCTCACACACCACTGCAACAAGTACGTTCTCCTCCATCTACACCTCACACACCACTGTAACCAGTACGTTCTCCTCCATCTACACCTCACACACCACTGTAACCAGTACGTTCTCCTCCATCTACACCTCACACACCACTGTAACCAGTACGTTCTCCTCCATCTACACCTCACACACCACTGTAACCAGTACGTTCTCCTCCATCTACACCTCACACACCACTGTAACCAGTACGTTCTCCTCCATCTACACCTCACACACCACTGTAACCAGTACGTTCTCCTCCATCTACACCTCACACACCACTGTAACCAGTACGTTCTCCTCCATCTACACCTCACACACCACTGTAACCAGTACGTTCTCCTCCATCTACACCTCACACACCACTGTAACCAGTACGTTCTCCTCCATCTACACCTCACACACCACTGTAACCAGTACGTTCTCCTCCATCTACACCTCACACACCACTGTAACCAGTACGTTCTCCTCCATCTACACCTCACACACCACTGTAACCAGTACGTTCTCCTCCATCTACACCTCACACACCACTGTAACCAGTACGTTCTCCTCCATCTACACCTCACACACCACTGTAACCAGTACGTTCTCCTCCATCTACACCTCACACACCACTGTAACCAGTACGTTCTCCTCCATCTACACCTCACACACCACTGTAACCAGTACGTTCTCCTCCATCTACACCTCACACACCACTGTGACCAGTACGTTCTCCTCCATCTACACCTCACACACCACTGTAACCAGTACGTTCTCCTCCATCTACACCACACACACCACTGTAACCAGTACGTTCTCCTCCATCTACACCTCACACACCACTGTGACCAGTACGTTCTCCTCCATCTACACCTCACACACCACTGTGACCAGTACGTTCTCCTCCATCTACACCTCACACACCACTGTAACCAGTACGTTCTCCTCCATCTACACCTCACACACCACTGTAACCAGTACGTTCTCCTCCATCTACACCTCACACACCACTGTGACCAGTACGTTCTCCTCCATCTACACCTCACACACCACTGTGACCAGTACGTTCTCCTCCATCTACACCTCACACACCACTGTGACCAGTACGTTCTCCTCCATCTACACCTCACACACCACTGTGACCAGTACGTTCTCCTCCATCTACACCTCACACACCACTGTGACCAGTACGTTCTCCTCCATCTACACCTCACACACCACTGTAACCAGTACGTTCTCCTCCATCTACACCTCACACACCACTGTGACCAGTACGTTCTCCTCCATCTACACCTCACACACCACTGTGACCAGTACGTTCTCCTCCATCTACACCTCACACACCACTGTGACCAGTACGTTCTCCTCCATCTACACCTCACACACCACTGTGACCAGTACGTTCTCCTCCATCTACACCTCACACACCACTGTGACCAGTACGTTCTCCTCCATCTACACCTCACACACCACTGTGACCAGTACGTTCTCCTCCATCTACACCTCACACACCACTGTGACCAGTACGTTCTCCTCCATCTACACCTCACACACCACTGTGACCAGTACGTTCTCCTCCATCTACACCTCACACACCACTGTGACCAGTACGTTCTCCTCCATCTACACCTCACACACCACTGTGACCAGTACGTTCTCCTCCATCTACACCTCACACACCACTGTAACCAGTACGTTCTCCTCCATCTACACCTCACACACCACTGTAACCAGTACGTTCTCCTCCATCTACACCTCACACACCACTGTAACCAGTACGTTCTCCTCCATCTACACCTCACACACCACTGTGACCAGTACGTTCTCCTCCATCTACACCTCACACACCACTGTGACCAGTACGTTCTCCTCCATCTACACCTCACACACCACTGTGACCAGTACGTTCTCCTCCATCTACACCTCACACACCACTGTGACCAGTACGTTCTCCTCCATCTACACCTCACACACCACTGTGACCAGTACGTTCTCCTCCATCTACACCTCACACACCACTGTAACCAGTACGTTCTCCTCCATCTACACCTCACACACCACTGTGACCAGTACGTTCTCCTCCATCTACACCTCACACACCACTGTAACCAGTACGTTCTCCTCCATCTACACCTCACACACCACTGTAACCAGTACGTTCTCCTCCATCTACACCTCACACACCACTGTGAAATACGTCACTTGTTGAACCATCAGTGTTTGAAGTGAACGTGTTTAGGAGAACCTGAGCTCAGTGTGAGGAACCGGTCGGTATCAGGAGACGTTGGTGGGTAACAGTAGCACAGAAGAACCAGCTGAAGTTTTTAGAGATCACTATAGGGTCAATAATCATTCGTCCATTATAGCAGGCTGGGCGTTGTTGTTGGTGTGTGTGTGTGTGTGTGTGTGTGTGTTTATAGAGTGTGTGTGTGTGTGTGTGTGTGTGTGTGTGTGTGTGTGTGTGTGTGTGCGCGCGCCCGTAACCTGCTGCCCTCTTTTGTTTTCCTGAAGCTTCTCTGGTTTCATGTAATAAATAATTTCTGTAGCTTGGCGTTGGCGGATCTCGCTGAGGGGTGGAGGAGGGCGTGGAGGGGGTAGAGGGGGGGTGGAGGAGGAGGAGGGAGGGGTGAGCTGCTCTCTCACTGGTGCAGTGGACGAGGAAGCGTTCCAAATCGATAATGGGAAACGCTCGGATCTCCAGCCATCTGCTCGGTGCTCCACACACACACACACACACACACTTCTGCTCGTACTTCAGAGGAGGTCCTGGTTACTCCTCACTGCTCCTCCACAAGACCGGAACGGGGAGCTTCTGCAGGGAGCAGGGGGGGGGGGGCGGTTCTGAACCTTTATGAAGATACCTGTGGTGGGTAGATGGTTCCTGTTGCTGGTAGCACTTCACATCTCCACACATCAAACCTTCTAACCTTGTACCTGTACATGTTCTCCTTCCCTTTTCCCCTAACGCTCTGGTTTCCGTGTGGTTCCTGATTGGTTCCTGTTTGGTTCCCGTGTGGTTCCCGTGCTCTTTAATCTTGCCCCCCTGTTCTCCACGACACTCATCATCTTCTCTCACTCCATTGATGATTGTTTGACCAATCAGCAGCCAGCACTGTTTCGAGCCCCACCCACATGGCCCGCTTCGGTACCTGTGGTCCATAGTCCCGGGGGGGGGGTTTACCAAATTCAGCATGGGTACCTGGGTGCAGTACAGTATTTATGAAGGTCTCACAGGGTTCTGGGTGTGAGTGTTCCATCAGATCCAGCAGGTTCTAGAACGTTGTGGTCCAAACGGCTCCTGATTGGAGATCTGACACAGCGAGTATCGATCAGGTTGAATCTGAAGGAACAAACTGATGAACCCAAAATCTCCAGAGCAGCAGCGACACCTTCAACATCACAGTCAGTACAATCGCTCCCATCATCCACACTGAACCTTCATGGAACCACAGATCGTCCCCGGACAGGAGCAGCACACCAGATCTCACAACCTGCTCTCGGTGGAGGGACAGTGATGACGGGGGGAGGAGATCAAGACGGACTTCAATATGGAAGCAGGAGGGATGGAGGGTGGATGAATGGCAGGTTGGCTGGCGTTCCTCGCCTGGTGCAGCGGTGTGGTGCCAGGCCAGGTGCCAGGCAGACAGACCTGTTACACACACACACACACACACACACACTGAGGGGGGCTGATGATGTGGGACCATCTGTCGGGCTGCAGCGTGCCTAATCAGACCTGGCACACTGATGGATGAGTCCTGGCGCTCGCTTGCTCTCTCTCTCTCTCTCTCTCTCTCTCACTCTCTCTCTCTCTCGTCCTTGTTTGCTCTTTCTGTTCCTGGTCCATGTTTTGGTCGTGTTTACCTGCTCGTGTTCTTTCTCCTTTATTAGTTTCTGACTTTTGAAGTCTTACACACACACACACACACACACACACACACACACACACACACACACACACACACACACACACACACACACACACACACACACCTCAGATTATTTTATCCATGTATTTTTCTGCCCCCCTGCTGCCCCTCTGTTTTATGTTGAGGTGTCTCTCCTCTGGTTGGTTTATTTAGATGTTTAACGTGCTGTAACACCACCTACGCTCATCCCCCCACGTTCTCACGTTCTGTCCTTCACGCTCGGCCGCTCTGTTGTTGTTTGTGTGCAGGGTGCTGCTGCGGGTGAGAATGCTTTACTACCTCAGACAGGAGATCATCAGAGACGTGGCAGATCGGATACTGGAGGGAACCGAGAGCAGGTTGGCATTTCCTCCTCACACACACTCCTCGCTCGCCCTCTCTCTCTCTCTCTCTCTCTCTCTCTCTCTCTCTCTCTCTCTCTCTCTCTCTCTCTCTCTCTCTCTGCCCATCCTCCTGTTATCTCTTCGTTCCTGCCATCACCTCTCTCTCCTTCCTCCCGCCCCACCCCTGCTCCAGATGTGCATGCATGGATAATGTGCAGACGTGCTCACCATGCTGATGTTCTAATTCCTGACTGAACTGCTAATGTAGGTGTGTGTGAGGGTTTCATCCTCCTCTCATATCAGGGACTCATTAAGGAACCAGGATGAGAACAGTGTGTGTGAGGGATAAAACACCTTCTGCTGGTCCCTGGTCCTACATCTGGGAGACACCAGTGAGCCTTACTGGGCCAGTAATGCCAGTCTTGTTTTTACTGGAGTTTTAGATTCTTGTACCAGGACCAGTCGTGTCAGCACTAAAACAATTCGATGAAAGAATTATTATTATTATTTTTATTTAGTTCCTTGCCGTGCTTACTGGTCATTTTTTTATAAAAATGAATCTGTTGCATGTGTGATTCAGTTTGGGCTGCGTCCCAAATCCCCCCCCACCCCCCCCCCCCACACACACACATCCCCCCAACCCCCCCCCCCCCCCCCCCCCCCCCGGTTTCAGCTGCACACCATGAGGTCAGTCCATCAGATCTGCTCTGTTCAGCTTCCCAAGTCCTGCTCTGGTGGAGTAGCTCTATCTGGTTGCTTCGTCTGATGGATGAGTTCAGGTTTCTTGCCTAGCTGTGAAGTGTGGTGGAGGAGATGTTTTATGGTGCAGCCCCTTCGGTTCTAATACTGTTCTAAACATCAGTGTTGCTCCAGGGTGGGTGGTGGTTCTGATGTTCTAGCTGCTGGGGGTGGATTTGCTGGTTCTGTTCAGACTGAAGCTTCTGTTGATTTTAATTTTCGTTTCTCCATAAGAGTTCTTATCTAACCGACTGTTGATGTGGGTTTTGTTGTTTGTATCTCACTTCCTGTTATTTCATTTCACTTCCTGTGTGTGTGTGTGTGTGTGTGTGCAGTGAGTGTGACATCTGGATCCCGCAGCCCTTCCATGCTGATGTTCCTGCTGACTGGTGGGACGCTGAGGCCGATAAGTCCCTCCTGATCGGGGTATTTAAACACGGTAAGTCCCGCCCACAATCCCCTCTCCTGTCTTTCTGATTGGTTCCTGAGCTTTGATGAGAACTTTGATTTAAGTGGTTTTATTTAACAAACTGTTTAGACGAGCAGATTAATTGAATTTATACTCTGATGTGGGTCGGGATGGGGTTTGTCTGAGGCCCCATGATGGTTTGGCATCCTATCCGGGGGTGTTACAGCATTGTGTCCAATGATTCCTAGGAAATCAGACCCACCACGACCTTGATCAGGTTAAAGAGCTGTCCATATACTTTTGGCCATGTAGTGTGTATAAATGTGAGCATGTGTCTGACACCCAGATGTGCATTATTACAGTAACAGTGGTACCATCATCCTCATCTTCTTCAGTCCAGATCGAACCACAGCAGATCTGATGGATCCTTAAATTTATTTTCTGATGTTCTGTCAGTAATTAGTTAGATTTCATATGAATCAGATTTGGAATGAATCAGAGTTGACTGGATATGACTCGGAGTCAGATTCAGTGTGAATCGTTTAGATTTGATGTGAAGGTGACGTGTGTGTGTGACCCGGAGACGCGTGATGAGTTACAGACCGGGTGGAGAAACACTTTAATTCTACACGATCATTAAATACAGAAACGTCTCTATTAAATAATAATCACACACACACACACACACACACACACACACACACACACACACACAGCCAGGCGGTCCTGTTCTTAATCATCATCTAAATTTGTAAGAGGAGTGCTCGTGTGTGTGTGCATGCGTGTGTGTTGGTGGGGGGGTCTCGGCGTCTCCGTGATGACTGAATGAGGGAGACGGATGCGAGGCTGTGAGACGGTGCTCATGATTAGACTTCATCTCCAGCTGCAGCAGCAGCATTTAGCAGCGCTGTCACCATCAATCCTCCTCCAAATGTCATGTTCACACAGAGGAGCGGGCAGGAGCCGGGGGGGGGGGGCAGGATTCCGAATAAAATGGAAGGATGGGGGAGCGTGAGCAGGGTGATGGATGAAGGAATGGACGTAGGGAGCACAATAAGGAACCTGATGAGGGGAGTGACAGCAGTGAGGGAGCGGGGGAGGAGAAGGAGGGCCAGGAGGAGGTAACGAGGGAGGGACCATGAGACTGATCGAGGTGGACGAAGATCTCAGCTGAAGTTGCTCTTTCCTTCCTGCTGTGCTCACCAGTATCTGCCATCTCACATCTCTTCACCTCCACCCATCACCACCTCCTCACTCACCCTCACTACTGATTGTATTCTGGGTTCGAATCCCCAGCGTCGCTATCGGCCGGTTGGGCGTCTACGCAGAGTCGTGATTGGTTATGTCCGAGTGGCTCTGTGATGGTTTAGCGTCCTGTCCGAGGTGTGTTACTGCATCGTGTCCAGTGATTCCTAGGAAACCAGACCCACCACATTTCTGACCGGGATAAAGTGGTGATAAAACATCAAATCACAAGAGCCTGTCCACATACTTTTGGTGTGTATGTAGTGTATAAACATGAGCATGTTTCTCTGACACCCTGATGAGCATTATTACAGTAACTGTGGTACCATCATCTTCATCAGTCCAGATCGAACCGGAGCAGATCTGATCGGTCCTCGTCTGATCTGATCGGTCCTCGTCTGATCTGATTGATGTTTGGAATGTTAGCGTCCCTGGCCGTGTCCTGACCCTGTGTGTGTTTTGGTGCAGGTTATGAGAAGTATAACTCGATGCGAGCCGACCCCAGCCTGTGTTATTTGGAGAGGGTGGGGATGCCCGATGCCAAAGCCATTGCAGCGGAGCAGAGGGGAGCGGACATGGTGGCAGATGGGTAAATTTGGACACATCACAGACACAGCGAGAGGGGAGACGCACCGTCTCCACCGTCTCCCAGAGTCCTCTTTGTTCTCAGTGTTGCTTCTGAATTCTGATCATGCATGTTTATAAAGCATGTTTGTGTGTGTAGTGTTTGATGTGTGTGTGTAGTAGTGTTTGATGTTTGTGTGTGTGTGTAGTAGTAATGTTTGGTGTGTAGTAGTGTTTGATGTTTGTGTGTGTAGTAGTGTTTGATGTGTGTGTTTGTGTGTAGTAGTAGTGTTTGATGTGTGTGTGTGTGTGTGTGTAGTAGTAATGTTTGGTGTGTAGTAGTGTTTGATGTTTGTGTGTGTAGTAGTGTTTGATGTGTGTGTTTGTGTGTAGTAGTAGTGTTTGGTGTGTAGTAGTGTTTGATGTTTGTGTGTGTGTAGTAGTGTTTGATGTGTGTGTGTGTGTAATAGTAGTAGTGTTTGATTGTGTGTGTAGTAGTAATGTTTGGTGTGTGTAGTAGTAGTAGTGTTTGATGTTTGTGTGTGTAGTAGTGTTTGCTGTGTGTAGTAGTAATGTTTGGTGTGTAGTAGTGTTTGATGTTTGTGTGTGTGTAGTAGTGTTTGATGTGTGTGTGTGTGTGTAGTAGTAGTGTTTGGTGTGTAGTAGTGTTTGATGTTTGTGTGTGTGTAGTAGTGTTTGATGTGTGTGTGTGTGTGTAATAGTAGTAGTGTTTGATGTGTGTGTGTGTGTAATAGTAGTAGTGTTTGATTGTGTGTGTAGTAGTAATGTTTGGTGTGTGTAGTAGTAGTAGTGTTTGATGTTTGTGTGTGTAGTAGTGTTTGCTGTGTGTAGTAGTAATGTTTGGTGTGTAGTAGTGTTTGATGTTTGTGTGTGTGTAGTAGTGTTTGATGTGTGTGTGTGTGTGTGTGTAGTAGTAGTGTTTGGTGTGTAGTAGTGTTTGATGTTTGTGTGTGTGTAGTAGTGTTTGATGTGTGTGTGTGTGTGTAGTAGTAGTGTTTGGTGTGTAGTAGTGTTTGATGTTTGTGTGTGTGTAGTAGTGTTTGATGTGTGTGTGTGTAGTAGTAGTGTTTGGTGTGTAGTAGTGTTTGATGTTTGTGTGTGTGTAGTAGTGTTTGATGTGTGTGTGTGTGTAATAGTAGTAGTGTTTGATGTGTGTGTGTGTGTGTAATAGTAGTAGTGTTTGATTGTGTGTGTAGTAGTAATGTTTGGTGTGTGTAGTAGTAGTAGTGTTTGATGTTTGTGTGTGTAGTAGTGTTTGGTGTGTGTAGAGGTGTTTGATGTTGATGTGTGTGGTTGTGATTGGTGTGTGTAGAGAAATTTTGTGTGTGTGATGTGTGTAGAGGTGTATGTAGAGGTGTGTGTGTGTGTGTGTGTGTGTGTGTGTGTGTGTGTGTGAGATGTGTGTGGTTGTGATTGGTGTGTGTGTGTGTGGTTGTGATTGGTGACTGATCTCGGCTGTATTTCTCTCTGTAGTGAGGATGAGGATCCGGAGTATAAACCCATGCGCACAGCGTTTAAAGACGACCTGGACGTGAGTTCTGTTTCAATCGTCGTGTGTGTGTGTGTGTGTGTGTGTGTGTGTGTGTGTGTGTGTGTGTGTGTGTGTGTGTGTGTGTGTGTGTGTGTGTGTTATTAAGAGTTTATTAACATGTTTATATTTTATTTTCAGGACTTCACTAACTCTCCTCTGGATGATAAGGAGGAGATGATGGATGTGGAAGGTGGAGAAGGTATTTCTGCTCTTTTATTATCTTCACTGTAAATGTAGGAGATTCCACATAACTGCTGCAGTGACGCCCTCTGCTGGCTGATCGATGGTGCTGCACAGAGACGGGGGATAATGTAGATCGATGCGTGACTCTCTCCGTGCACGATACGGATCTTTATATGAACCCAGGTGCAGGTGAAAAGCGGTCGGTGCTGCACACGTGTCGGAGGGGGCGTGTGCTAGTCACGACCCTCCTCGGTCAGGAGTGGAGGTCTGCAGCAGAAGAGGGGAATCAGATATGATTAGAATTGGGACAGAAATTGGGGGGAGATGCATTAAAAATTTTAAAATACCATCTACAGTCCTTAATATTTTGATAAAAATGGGGCACAGAATTAAACCAGTACTGAAAAGCCTTGATGGCTGATCCCTCAGACTTCATATTTCTATAATAAATATATGAACACAGGCTGTCTTTACTCACATTTTCCCTACTGTCCCAACTTTTTTGGAACTGGTTTTGTTCATGGTGCTTTTTAATTCATCCTGCTGGCCACTGAAGTTCCATCAAACCATCACGTGTGTTAGCATGACCATGCTGGTACACCAAATCAAACACATATGGTTGATCAGTGATCAGAAGACTGTCCACATACTTTTGGCTGTGTAATGCAGAACCACTGTCAGCTGTTTCACCCTGGATGCAGAAATATGTGCTGATTCAGTTACGCGTCGGTGACCTTCAGTTCTGCACCTGTAATAATAATAATAATCATCGATCCACTTCAGGGTGCAGAGCCACGGTGATGCTGCGCCACCTTCTGTTTGTAACCGGTACTTCAGGCCACACGGTCTGGTCGAGAAGGTCATGATCCTGTTACCTGATTACTGTACCTGCATCTCCCCGTGTCCCGGTTGCTAAGTAACAGTGACGTTCCTCTTATTTCGGACAAACCACCGGTCAGTAGAACTGCTTTGATGTTGAGTGTGGAGTGTAATCAGGTCAGTTCTGGTCCCACTAACGACGCCAGTGATCCGTTTGATCCCAGCGCGCGACCTTCAGCTCCTACAGCCGACCTTCTCTTTATCTGCACCGTGAGCACGAGAGGAACCTTCAGATCCACCATCGATAATGAATCTTTACTTCACACACACTTATCATCGGGACCGTAACGTGTGCCTGTGTGTGGGAATTTGTGCCCATTCAGTTAAAAGGTGACCGTATTGGTATGGCTGGGCTCTGATGGATCAGTTGATGTTCCGGTTCCTTTGATCTTTATCATTTACGGGGGCGTTTGTTGGTTTTTGGTGATTGATGAGTGTGTTTGTGTTTCAGCCCTGAAGCCGAGTGAGAACGGTAAGAGCACTAGCCTGTACTGGCCCACCACGTCGGCGCTAACGGCTCGTCTGCGCCGCCTCATCACGGCCTACCAGCGCTGCAGCAAGCGCCAGGAAGCGGCGAATAAACCCGACCGCCGCCGCCGCCGCTGGTACAGAGACGAGACGCTGCTGAACATTCCGGCCGACTGTGGCGCTCTCGGTCTGGAGCCCAATACAGCCGCCGCAGCCGCCGCCGCCTTTCTCACCGAGGGAGCTTCGTTTGTTAAAACCTCACCGTTTCTGCACGAGAGCGCCGCCCTGCTGGCTGATGGAGCTGCTTTTTACAAAGAGAGACGCCAGAGGTCAGAACTTTCACATAAATGACCTAAAATTATGAATTTATATTGTTTAAACTTTTAATTCAGGGTTTGATCTGTGCTCCGACCGTACGTGCTGCGTAAGTTCTGAATTCTGATGCTAAATTAATGTGCTAGTGAGGTCAGGAATGGCAGCGATGGTTAAATGGACGTCTGAGCTTTATTTCTGATATACTCCCCCTCCGGCGGGCCCCTGGCACGTCCCTCTGTCCCGTTACCGTCTGCAGATGGACCCGGCGTGAGGAAGCTGACTTCTACCGCGTGGTTTCGACGTTCGGAGTGGTGTACGATGTTCAGAAGCAGTGTTTCGATTGGACGCAGTTCCGTATGCTGGCTCGGCTGGATAAGAAGACCAACGAGAGTTTGGAGAAGTATTACGCCGCCTTCATAGCCATGTGCAAACGCGTCTGCCGCATGCAGGTGAAGGATTCAGGTACGTGAGGCTGGTCTGTCTTGTTTATGTTTGATGTTTTGGATGTTGGACTGAGCATGAGGTTGGAGGTTCTCCTGCTGCTGTTCCTCTGTGCTGCTCATTAGGGGGTTTTAGGACCTGAGCTTCTGTAACTCTGGAGCTTTTATATGTTCTGAGGGGCGTCCCAATACTTTTGATGGTACAGTTTATGCTGTAAAATATGTTCGGGTGTGATTATTTTTTTCCTGTGTCTCAGCAGAGATGGCTGACCCCACCCTGATCATCGACCCCATCACAGAGGAGCGCGCCTCTCGGACTCTGTACCGTATCGAGTTATTACGGCGGATCAGAGAGCAGGTCCTGCCCCACCCCAAACTGGAGCAGCGTTTGCGCCTGTGCCAGCCCAGCCCCGATCTCCCCACGTGGTGGGAGGCGGGCAAACACGACCGCGACCTCCTGCACGGCGCCGCCAAGCACGGCGTGAGCCGCACCGACTACCACATCCAGAACGACCCGCAGTTCGGCTTCCTGCAGGCCCAGCGCAAGTTCCTCCAGAACCCAGGGGCAGAAACCGGCCCGGTACCCAACCCCCCCACGCCCGTCGATCTGACTAAAGAGGAGGAGCTCAAGGAGGAGAAACCAGAGCTCCAGGACCTCAAACAGGAGGTACAGGAGGAGAAACCTGAGGAGGCTTCTCCTGAGCAAGAAGTCAAGACTGAAGATGAGGAGACGAAGGTGGAGAAGGAACCTGAAGAAGAAATAAAGACTGAAGAGAACCAGAGCGCTGCTGAAGAGGAGAAGCTGCTGGAGTCTAAAGAGGTCCAAGAACCTCCTCTACCCAAAGAGACTCCTCCTGAGGAGCAGGAGAACCCTGACAGTGTGGAGAACCTGAAAGCCAGCGCTGAGAAAGCTTCAGAGGAGGAGGAAGAGGAGGAGAAGATGGATGAAGATGAGGATAAATCAGAGAAATCCTCCCAGGCTGAAGGTAAACTCACATCATTTTGGGTTTCTGTTTCATCCTAAATATCAGGCTGGATGGAGTTTAGCATGCTTGCTTATGCAACAGTGACCCCTAGTGTCTGGGGTGTGGAATACAGGGGGCTGAGCATCATGTGGCCAGCAGAGGTCACTGCAGTGCATTTAAAGGCTTGATGTGTATAAATTAGAACCGTGTGTGTGTTGGGGGGTGAATAAATTAATTGCTTCCAGAAATAATATGATGGTGGTAGCATCCACCACCCCCCCCCACCCCACCCCCAGTGCTCACGGTCTCATCATGTGATCACTAATCACAGTCGTTTTAAATCTGTTATTATTTGTGTTAGCTGGAGCCTCGGACAGGAAGAACTTTGATGAGGAGAGTAACGCCTCTCTGAGCACGGCGCGGGACGAGACCCGCGATTATTTTGGGATGGACGATGTGGAGCCCTCAGCTTCTCAGATGTTCGGAGAGAGATCGGCCTTCTCCTTCTGGCCTAAAGTGAGACCTGAGAATACTATACACACAGCTGTCTGTGTGTCTGTGCCTGTCTGTCTCTGTCTGCATGTCTGTCTTTCTGTCCGTCTCTCTCTTTCTGTCTGTGTGTCTCTGTCTGTCTGTGTCTCTGTACATGTCTGTCTGTCTCTCTCTTTATGCCTGTCTGTCTCTCTCTTTGTCTCTCTCTGCCTGTGTCTGAGCAGTCAGTGTCTGTCTGTGTTTCTGTGTGTGTCTGTGTCTCTCTCTGTATGTATGTCTGTCTGTCTGTCTGTGTCTATCTAAGCTGTCGGTGTCTGTTTGTCTCGGTCTCTGTTCGTCTGTGTCTGTCTCTTTCTGTCTGTCTCTTTCTCTGTGTCTATCCCTGTCTGTTTATCTCTGTGTCTCTTTCTGTCTCTCTCTCTGTCTGTCTCGGTCAGTGTTGGTCAGTAATAAATGATGTTGATTATTGATTGGTGTGAGTGTATGTACATTAGTGATGAATCAGTGTGGAAATAGATTCTCATCCAGAGCTTTTAACACTCTGTGTGTGTGTGTGTGTGTGTGTGTGTGTGTGTGTGTGTGCCTGTGTGTGTGTGCCTGTGTGTGTGACGTTACAGGACCGGGTGATGATCAATCGGATGGATAATATCTGTGAAGCCATCATTAAGGGTAAATGGCCGTCCAATAGGAGGCAGTTCTTTGATGTGCCCGGCCTGTTGCCTGGTTACGGTGCCATGGTGACGGACAGCCCCCTGCCCAGGAGGAGCATGGGTGATTTCTCCATCCTGAACCAGAGCAGCTACAGCGGCAGTGATGACATCACCATGTCCCCACAGGTCAATAAGGTCGGCGCACACACAAACACACACACACACACACACACACACTCTCTCACACACACACACACACACACACACTCTCTCACACACACACACACACACACACACACACACACACACACACACACACACACACACACACACACACACAGATAAAGTGGACGCTCTTCTCTTCATTTCCGCTCTCGTCGTGTCTCTGCTGTATCTAATGAGAAGCAGCTGAGGGTCGTCCTGTGTGTTTTACCTGACCTTTGACCTGGTGTGTGCTGAGCTTTCACCAATAATAAACCTTCATCCTCATCCAACGTAATTAGAAGTAAATCCAGTGTAATATCACATCAGTTCCAGTGTAGAGAGTCACGTGTTCTTAACTCCAAAAAGACGAGAGCAGCACTAACGTATCCCTCAGCCGTAAACATACTGAATATAATATAAAGAAAATAAACCATAAACGGACTGAAACATAAATACTTAACATGCCATAATGACACACACATTCTGAACATGCTGTTTAATACGAGTGAAGCAGGGTGATCCAGTTAACACGAACACTACATCTCACTCTATCTGGAGTTGGCACGGTGGCTCGGTGGGTAGCACTGTCACCTCCTCACAGCAAGAAGGTCCTGGGTTCGATCCCCAGGTGGGGCGGTCCGGGTCCTTTCTGTGTGGAGTTTGCATGTTCTCCCCGTGTCTGTGTGGGTTTCCTCCCACAGTACAGAGGCGTGTAAGTGAGCTGAGCTGGAGACACTAAATTATTCATGACTGTGTTCGATATTAAACCTGAACTGGTGGATCTTGTGTGAGCAGTAACGACCCGTCCTGTCATGATGGAACCAAAAGTGTAAAACATCACGTTACAATCCTAATAAATAAACTAACAAACTCTTTCTGCTCTTCTCTGTACAATCTGGTCCCACTGTGGTTTACAAGATGTAACATAAAGCCTCCACAAGGGGGCGTTTGTGTACAAGTTTACTTTCTTTTGTTTGGCTCAGGATCCTTATGGTTTGAAAAACCCTGAAGTAAAGAAATAACCTCTCATCCACTGGGGCAAAGAAACCACAACTGATCACCAGTGATGTCAGTGCAAGAGGCATTAATGTGAGTGTAGCAGGTGCAGCAGTGTTGGGATTTTAAACTCTATAGAATAGAGTTTCGATCAAAAAAAATATAAAGCCAGCAGCATCCTCAGTTCAGAGAGTGTTCACTGTTTAAGCGACCTAATAATATTTGATCATAATCTACTAAAGCATAAATATTGGAACAGACTTGGTCAGCCCTACCCTGATGGTGATGTTCCTGTCGACCTGGAGTCCAGTCTGTGTTCTTCACCTCAGAAAACAGCAGCAGGTCCATTTAATGTCCATTTAGGGCCACAAGGAAGTCCAACTTCCCATCAGTAAGTGTTCCTAATAAAGTGTCAGTAGATCCCCACAGTCACTGAACATCTCCCTGTCTGTACAGTTTAGGTCCTGGGGTGTAACTGAACCCCTCAAACTCTCCACTCAGCTTTCTACACATCACACACAGAAGCTCGTGTGATGTTCCTCTGGATCTTTGATCCTAAATAAATACCCTTGTTCTGGTCCTGATGTTTTCTCTGATGTGCAGGATGAAGCTCTGAGTCTCTCCGTACCTCGTCAGAGGAGGCGCAGGAGGAGGAAGGTGGAGATCGAGGCTGAACGAGCCGCTAAGCGGAGGAACCTGATGGAGATGGTGGCTCAGATCCGCGAGTCTCACACCTCCGACGCTCAGCATCAGGCCATGGATCTGACCAAGTCCCTGCACGGCCTGGTTCCGTCCTCCTCCTCCTCGGTGGTGTTCCCGGGTACGGCGGGAGCTCTGAAGTCTCAGATGGAGCTGCTGCAGGCCGCCGGAGCCTCCAGAGCTAACGGCGCTCTGATGGAGGCGGAAATGCCCATGAGGAGGAGGCGGGGCCGGCGGAAAAACGTGGAGGGACTCGAACTGCTCTTCATGAACAAGAACAGCCAGCTCAGCACGGTAAGCATGTACCTAACCTGCTAGATCTGGGGTCAGGGGACCGGACTAGTGATCGGAAGGTCAATGGTTCGAGCCTATCCATCACCATGATGCAACTTTTGGGCCCCTGAGCAAGGCCCTTAATTGCTTGCATTGTCTTTGGTTATAACTGTAAGTCTCTGAATTCAAGTGACCATTAAAATACTAAAATAATTAGAGCATGAGCGTGTCGTGTTCCTGCTCAGCTGAGAAATTTAGTGTACAGAGGAACACGCTACACTCTCTGTATTTCTCCACCACTTCTACTGATACCTCGACCAGACACTAGGAGGTGCTGCAGCCGGATGGAGCAGACTGGAGTCTCTCTGACCTTCTCATCAGACATAATAAATAAATTGTATTTTTTGAGGGCCGAATTGGGCTGATCTGATCTCTCCCTCACCCCTGCAGGAGGACACAAACGGGACCAAAGCTGGTGTGGACGGGGCGTCGGTACCCAGACACGTTCCTGCTCCTTCACCCAAAGAGGATGTTAAAGGAGAAGAAGGACCGAGCACTAACGAGCTACAGGAGTGGCTGAGGCAGCATCCCACCTACACCATGGATGTCCCGGGATACATACCAGTGAGTAAAAGCTCATCAGTGACTCGTGATTCTGAGTCATGATTCTCTTCTGAGTCGTGGTTCTGAGTCATGATTCTGAGTCATGATTCTCTTCCGAGCCATGATTCTTTTCTGAGTCGTGATTCTCTTCTGAGTCATGATTCTCTTCTGAGTCATGATTCTCTTCTGAGTCATGATTCTCTTCTGAGCCATGATTCTCTTCTGAGCCATGATTCTCTTTTGAGTCATGATTCTGAGTCATGATTCTGAGCCATGATTCTTTTCTGAGCCATGATTCTCTTTTGAGTCATGATTCTGAGCCATGATTCTGAGCCATGATTCTCTTTTGAGTCATGATTCTGAGCCATGATTCTGAGCCATGATTCTCTTTTGAGTCATGATTCTGAGCCATGATTCTTTTCTGAGCCATGATTCTGAGTCGTGACTCTGAGTCATGATTTTCTTCTGAGTAGTGATTCTCTTCTGAGCCATGATTCTCTTCTGAGTCGTGATTCTCTTCTGAGTCGTGATTCTCTTCTGAGCCATGATTCTCTTTTGAGTCATGATTCTGAGCCATGATTCTCTTCTGAGTCATGATTCTGAGCCCTGATTCTCTTCCGAGTTGTGATTCTGAGTCATGATTCTCTTCTGAGTCGTGCTTCTGAGTCATGATTTTCTTCTGAGTCATGATTCTCTTCTGAGTCGTAATTCTGAGTCGTGATTCTGAGCCATGATTCTCTTCTGAGTCGTGATTCTGAGCCATGATTCTCTTCTGAGTCATGATTCTGAGCCATGATTCTCTTCTGAGTCGTGATTCTGAGCCATGATTCTCTTCTGAGTCATGATTCTGAGCCATGATTCTCTTTTGAGTCATGATTCTGAGTCATGATTTTCTTCTGAGTCGTGATTCTGAGTCGTGATTCTGAGTCATGATTCTCTTCTGAGTCGTGATTCTCTTCTGAGTCGTGATTCTGAGCCATGATTCTCTTCTGAGTCATGATTCTGAGTTGTGATTCTGAGTCATGATTTTCTTCTGAGTCGTGATTGAGTCATGATTCTGAGCCATGATTCTCTTCTGAGTCGTGATTCTGAGTCATGATATTCTTCTGAGTCGTGATTCTGAGTCATGATTCTGAGCCATGATTCTCTTCTGAGTCATGATTCTGAGCCATGATTCTGAGTCATGATTTTCTTCTGAGTCGTGATTCTGAGTCGTGATTCTGAGTCATGATTCTCTTCTGAGCCATGATTCTGAGTCATGATTTTCTTCTGAGTCGTGATTCTGAGTCATGATTCTGAGCCATGATTCTGAGTCGTGATTCTGAGTCGTGATTCTGAGTCGTGATTCTGAGTCGTGATTCTGAGTCGTGATTCTGAGTCGTGATTCTGAGTCATGATTCTCTTCTGAGCCATGATTCTGAGTCGTGATCCTGAGCATCAGTGAGAGAAGAAACACACGTCTCAGTTTTGCTCTGTGATTCTGTTCCACTCAGTAAATCAAACTGTTCAGATGATTCATATGTATAAAAATCATCATGATTATTGAAGTCTGACTCTCTTATTAATCTTCGTTGTTTTGGTGTGTGTGTGTGTGCAGAAGAGTGACGAGCTGCTCCTCTCACAGCTCGGTAAACCCAAGCAGAAGAGACATCGCTGTCGAAACCCCAACAAGATCGACATCAACACCCTGACCGGGGAGGAGAGGGTCCCCGTCGTCAACAAGAGGAACGGCAGAAAGGTACGCACGTGCACACACCCTAATCTCACCTCTACATGCTTTTCTGTGTCCTGTAGTCTGACCTGTGTTCTGTCCTGTGTCTGCAGATGGGGGGCGCTATGGCTCCTCCCATGAGGGATTTGGCTCGTTGGTTGGTTGAAAATCCGGAGTTCGCCGTTTCTCCAGACTGGACGGACATCGTCAAACAATCGGTGGGTGTGAACGTTCAGCTGAGATTTAATACAATGTGAGCAATTAAGGGTTAAGGGCCTTAGTCAGGGGCCCAACAGTAGCATCTTGGGTGGGGGCAGGGGGACCATTGTAGATTTGGAATAGCTCACTCTCACCACCTTTAACCACTAGGTGGTGTCAGAGCCGAGTAATGCAGCAGTCGATCGTGCTACTCCTCCAGTGTGGTGAGTTTGGGTCTCAGTGGTGCTACCAGGCTGGCCCGGTGGGCGCTCAAGACACGAATGGGCGTGTCCGATGGAGGGACGGTTGGATGCAGTCTCTCCTCATTGCTGCTGTAACAGCGACCCCTGCTGTCTGGTTGAGTCGCCAGCATGAGAAGTGGAGGAACAGAGTGTAGCGTGTCTCTCTGTATGAATCCACCGCTGGCTGGTGTAAATAATCAGCTGGTGACTGCCCTCATGTCGGGAGGACGGGTGCTAGTGTGTGGCTCTCCTCGGCCAGGATGGCGGGGTTGTTCCAGCAGCAGAGGAATTGTAACAGGGCACTGGTACTTTCTCCTTTTTAATGGTAAATTATTTGGTGTCTCCTGTCCCCCCCCCCCCCAAATACCTTCCCCTACCCTCCTTTTACCCCACCCCTCCCCGACATCCAGTACTCATCCAGTCAGTATGATCCTGATCCTCCTGCTGATGGGCTCTAATATTATTTACAATCTGATTGATTTTCTGTTTTTGTTTTTTTCAGGGCTTCCTCCCCGACTCCATGTTCGATCGTCTCCTAACGGGTCCTGTGGTCCTGGAGGAGGGAGTGCGGCGCCGAGGACGGAGACCAAAATCCGAAATCGCTAAAGCCACGGCGGCGGCTCAGGCCTCTCTGGCCTCGGCTTCCTCTGCCTCCAGCTCGGGCGTGAACCCCTTCCTGCTGAACGGTCTGTTTGGAGGCATGGACCTGAGCAGCCTGCAGAACCTCCAGAACCTGCAGAACCTGCAGCTGCTCATGGGCTTCCCCGCTGCTCTGAGCGCGGGAGCTGCTGACGGCAAGAACGCCGCCTCCATGCTGCCGCTCATGCTGCCCGCCATGGGGGGCCTGCCCAACGTGTTCGGGCTCGGGGGGCTTTTCGGGGCAAATGTGGCCGCCGGAGCGGCAGCGAACAGCACGGCCGAGTCCGAGGAGACCAAGAAAGACGAGGAGACCGAGGAGAAGAGTGAGGAGAAGGAGGAGGCGGCGGAGAAACCGGCCGAGACCGAGGCGACCGATGCAAATGCTGCCGCCGCTGCCACCACAGCCGCCGCCAATCTCTCCACCAACCCGCTGGCGTTTAACCCCTTCCTGCTGTCCACCATGGCCCCCGGACTCTTCTACCCCTCTATGTTTCTGCCCCCCGGTCTGGGTGGATTAGGGCTGCCCGGATTCTCCCCGGCGGCTCTGGCCGAGCTCCAGAACGCCATGAGCGGAGCTTTAGGAGGAGCCGCCGAGGGGAAGGAGGCGAATAAGGAGGCGCAGGAGCAGGACAAAGCAAACAGTGACTCGGAGGGAGAAAAAGCCGAGGATCTGACCGGAGGTCCGGAGGAACTGGACTCGCCGGACGCCGGTGAGGACGATGAGGACGATGAGGACGAGGACGCCGGAGACGATAACGACGATGATAAAAGCGACTGAAGACGTTCCGAGAGCTTTTAGAGAATCTGACTGTGACTGATTCCAGCTGTTTACACACCGAACTGATGCCGTGATCCCAGAACCCCGTGATTCCCCATCGTTTCCTTTTCTTTTGTTTTTGATTTTCAGGAACATGACTACTGCGTGTGGCTCTCTGCAGAGTGCTAGTGTAGGCAGGGGATCAAACACCAGCAGACGTAGAGATCTCCATGTCAGGTTTCTTCTTTTGTGTTGGTTTCGGTCGTTTCGGCGCTCCTGATTGGTGCTTTAGGGCGGCGGCGACTGAAACCTGATGGATTATTTTAGGAAGTGATCTGGTTCTGATCTGGTTCTGATAGTGCTGTGCTGCTTCTGTTTTTGTTTGATTTTATTTTCTCTACTGATTTTGTTAGGATGAGGAGACGCTCAGTGCTGAAAATCCTTTCATCTGCATTAAACAAGCGACTGCTGCTGAAATCCAGTAATAAAGTAAAAGAATGAAATAAAGGATTCGTTTTTTTTTGTTCTGAGATCAGACGAGGGAGGGATGAAGTTCTCACATATCGAATCGTACACTCGGACTGTTCCAGTCTCTCACACTGACAATCTATACGGGTGAGGAGACGCGGCGCGGTGCCACCGGAACGTACCGGCCGCTCGGCCTGTGGAGAGACAGCAATAACCGAAGGCAGCTTGTGAATGTTCCATTTTACCGGAAGCGTGTGCTTGGGGGGAGGTGGGGGGGGGTGAGATTTGGGTTTTGGACTGAAATGTCCTGATTGAGGGTCGAAGTGTCTCATGATGTCCACGTTAATGCACTGGCGTAAAGATGAAATCAGGTACATTATTCTATTTGAAAGGACGTTTTTGTTACGTTAGTCACCAAGCTGAACAGCATTACCTCAATTCTGAACTAGCCTTGAAGTTTACACACAAACGATGTAAATGTTGTTTTTTTTTCTCCTCTTTTTGTGTGTCTTTTTTCTTTTTCTCTTTGTTTTTTGGAACATCATGTATGATGAACTGTAAATTGCTGCCGACTGACTGTAGTAATGATGCTTTTAATAAAAGTGACTCATGATATTCAACTAGAAATAAAAAAATCTCTCTGCTTTTATTCTTCATATTGAGCTGGACGTACCTGGGTGGGTGTGGCCGGACAGAAGGGCTACGCTGCTGATTACGGCACTGCCCGAGGTCCTGGGGTTTGAATCTTGGGCTGGGCTCACAAATACAGAAGTCGTGTGGCGTTTTGTGAATCTGGCCATTATGGGGACGTATCGGTGCTCTCTCAGTGCAGATCCCTAGCCCAGATAAATAGGAGGACTGCGCCAGGAAGGGCATTCGGCATAAAAACTGCCAAGTCAAAGCGTGAACGAATGATCTGCTGTGGCAAAATTACTGATGCTCATCGACTTTGTTTCTTCTCCAGCGTTTGTGCAGCCTCTTGTTGCTGAAAATTGAAATTAAATGACATGCGGTTGGCGCCCAGGTGGCGCAGCGGGATTTTCCGCTAGCACATCAACGCCAAGATTCTGAGCTCCTCGTTTTAAAGCTCGGCATTGCTACCGGTTGGCTGGGCACCATCTAGCGGGCATAATTGGCAGTGCCTGCAGCAGACATGGTTTCTGCTAGGGCGGGATGACCGGACTATGTGGGTGGGATCTTCAAACGCTGTGTAAGGTCCCTGATTGGCAGAAGAGGCGCCTGTGCAGAGTGCATGGGTGAAAAAGGGTTCCGCTAAGGGCTGCATGTGGGTTGGAGGAGGTGTGAGCAGCAATATACCCTCCTCACCTACAATCAGGGATCCACCAGCAGGGGGAGACAAACTGATAACGATAAAATGGGAGAAAAATGAGAGAAAATAAAATAGAAATAAAAGACATCCGGTTGGTTTGTGTAGCTGCCGGTGTGAACGGAGCGTAACAGGAGCTGCCAAAAGGAATCATTTATTAAGTTCTTAACACTTTTACATGAGTGAAGAACGTACAGTATTTTATAGCACTGATTTCTGACTCTTCCTTTTCTGTGACTTGATGACTTTAGCTTTTACAGAATGAATTTGAGCTTAATCTGTTACTTCAGGGGCCCAACAGAGGTAACTTGTCAATAGTGGGTCTTGAAACAGCATCCTTCTGATTATCCGTCCAGTACCTTAACTGCTGAGCTGCAAACAAGCATCGAACAGGTCAGTAAGAAGTTTCAGGATCAGTGTTCGATGAAGTACCAGCTCTGTTCCAGTGGTACCACTGCAGAACGGTTCCAGTTCAGATTTCAGAACCGTGTCGGGGAGTGTTGATGCACGGACGCCTGGTTCTGACCACCTGGTTTTATTTTTTTCTACAATGCTAATGACCTCAATCGTCTCCTCCACGTCCTCCAGCCAGCAGAGAGAGAGAGAGACTGAGGGGGCGTCCATCAGAGATCTTCAGATTAACTGCATCAGCGCTCAGGATGAAAGGACACCGACCCCCACCGGGTTCCATTCCGAGTCCATCACTGATCTGTGTCTCTGTGGAGGGGGTGGAGAACAGAGATGAAAAGCTCTCTGGGATGGGGGGGGACAGTTCAGTTTGGAAAGGTCACTCAAAAAAAAATTTAAAGTTTCATTAAATACCCATTCGACATTTTTTTCTATTCAATTTTTTTATGTGATTTTCAGATTTCTTATCATTTTATTTTCACTTTTCACCACATGTATGCGTTGTGATGGATAAAATACCATCAGACTCGATTGATCAGGCTGCAGTTGCCGGTTGGTTGCTATGGTAACAGTGCAGGTGTACCGACAGGTGAAATTAAATTTGCTTTAATAACTGAACAATTCGTATCAGTACGGTGGTGCAGGATGGTGGTAGAGTTCCACTAGGTTACAACCCTCACCTTCAGTCACTGATTGTATTAAGGTGTGCAGGTCCTCTCCATGTCTGTGGATTCCATCTAGGAGCGCAAGTTTCTTTACACCTCCCAAAACATGCAGAAGGTGGATTGGCTGCTCTAAATAATCTTCTTTAGATGATTCTCCCTTTCAGTGTGAGTAAGTAAACTGATGGGGTTAAAATGAATTGTCACTTTGCCCAGGGTTGTGTTTCATTTCTGCTTTGCTTCTGGGACCCACCACAACCTTGATCAGGTTGAAGCAGCAACCAGAAATGAATTATTAATGAATGAGCACAGAGACGGGGATAACGGAGATCGGTGTGTGACTCTCCGTGTGCGATACAGATCTCCACATGAACCCATAATGAGAACCAAATGAAGATGAGGAAGTGTTCCAATTAACGCACTAATGACTAGTGTACGCTAGTGCACTGTTGATGCTGTCAGTCACTGTTCTTGTACACTAGGTAGTGGACATGGTGCGGTTTGGAACGCGGCCTCATTTACCTCAGGGAATCATCGAGTGAAAACACTGAGGTAAAAAAGTTGTTTAATTGGTTATTATTTTTATTATTTTTTAAATATAATTCCGTTACAAAAAATATTGTATTTAATATTTTACCAGAAACATTTATATTTAAAACCTTTGTTTGTATTTGGCTAAATTGCTATACAGAAGCTAAATCACCTCAGAAACCAAGCTAACTGCTAATTGATCAAGCTAACTGTGTTTATTATTAGAATCTTTTTTTCTGACTGGAAATTATATTTAATTAAAAAAAATAATTATATTTAATTTTTTTACTGTAGGTTACTTAAATCTATTTGGTTTAAAGTTACATTTTATCCGCAGTTCTGTCAGGCTAGTTCATATTAGCTGGATATTGTTATTGACATTATTTAAACTAAAAGATTATTTTAAATGGTTATTACTTTTTTGTTTTAAATTTTACGTCAGTTATCTTATTTAGGATAAATACATTTATTAATGTAATAACATTTGTGTAAATTATATTTTAATCTTTATTCCTGAATGATGTTTTTGATGATTTAAACTACATTATGTTTATTTTGTTTATCATAATTACTACTGTAGTGTCTCTGGATGTGGTGAATCTGATCTTTAATGATATTTTCTGGTAGTGAGGGTGTATAATTATTACTTTTTAACACTTTTAGACTTGTAATAAGTTTAGTTATTTTAATGACACAGGTAGAGTCTTTAATTAAACTGAATTATTATTTAATAAAATATTATTTTGGTTTCTTAGTTGATCTTAAATATTTCTAATGAAATTACACGCATTTGACCAGCAGGTGTCGCCAATGTTTCGCTGAGCGATTTAAATCGAATCAGTTGTTAAATACCAAGAAGAGAATCCTGTCACCTGCTGGTCAACTCGTGTAACTGCATCAAATGCACAAATCTCCATAATACAATAAATTCATTATTCACCTGCATTAAGTTCCTTAAAGAGTTTCATTAGTGGTGCCTAATGTCTATAATGTAAAAAAAAAAAAAAGACACACATTGGATTAAATATTTAGTTTGTCCCAAATCTTTATTGCAGCACTTAAATATAAAATGAACACCAGTTCACAGAATTGTAACAAAACCGTAACCCAAAGTCCCTAAAACTGCAATTAGTTCAAAGATACTGTGTTCAATCATACAGCAGGAAAACTTACCAAACCCACCAATGAAGTAAAAACACTGACAGTAAAAATTATTGCTGGTTGTTTGTGCAAAGCCACGTTTACCTGAAAATACTACACAACAATCCCACCAATCATATCAGTCATTTATGGCTTTTATATCTCACCACGCTTTTTTATTTTAATAAAAAACTTTTATTTGTATCTTTAAAAAACTAAACGTTCACATTATTTCAGATGTGTGGAGTAGAAAAGGTCCCCTAGTGTTTTGGAAATCCCAACATAGTTGTCACATAAACAGCATTTATTCCTGCAGGCTCTTTATAAGCATCACGTACAGACAGAATCAATCTACAGGACGTGTAAACAAGACAAACAAATCAAATCCACAGTGATGGCTGATGAGACTGACAGTGAAATGTGTGAAAATGTTGATTGTGTAGTGAATCTAATAACAGAAACGTAGATAATAGTTAACGCTGTAGGATCATCACGTCGTACTATTGATTTATTACAGAATTAATGTTTAAAAAAGGTTCTTATTATTAAAACTCTGAGGTACATTTAGTTTATAACACTGTTTAACTCTTATTAGTTCTGAAAAAGCTTATACTATCTCCGACTATTAAACGTTTGTTAATCAGGTGGCCGCTGATTGTTTAGATGATAAATGGTGCCACATGAGCGACGTTATATTGGCATTTTTAGAACTCACTTTAAAGTTCCTCAGAGCTCTTGGAATGAGTTACGATCACTGTGATTAAACAATCGGATTCTTGAATAAACTCTTAAACTGATTTAACAGAGTAACATCAAAAATATTTTCCTCTGAGCTCGTGTGATCATTTTTATCAAACGTATTAAAGGTTTGATCGTTTTCCTGATATATAATTATATAATACTAATACAGGGTCTCTCAGGTTTATTCTGTTTACTGTTATTACTGTTATTAAATCAGAATCATATTTGGGCCGATTTTGTTTGATCATAATCATGAAAGAGAGATGAATCAGGTACTTGATGTGCTCTCGGTGTGATCTTTGCTGATTTTGTGGAGTGTTCCACTCGAGAGCGCTGATCTTAATCAAATGCAAAATAAACAATATCTGAAGAAAGCAGGATCATTTAAAACTTAGATCAAACACACACACACACACACACAGGTTCGGTCTGATCTGATACACAATTATCAGACAAGATTGGTGTGTACGTGACGATAATACTACAATCATCAGTGCAGCTCTGCATTCTACCTTCACTTCAACACACAAACACACTGATCCATCCAAACATCTCAACAACGACCGAAACACACACACTCACTCTCACACTCACACACACACTCACACACACACTCACACTCACTCTCTCTCACACACACACACACACTCACACACACACACTCACTCTCACACCACACTCACTCTCACACTCACTCTCACACACTCACACACACACACTCACTCTCACACACACACTCAGCTTTCTGCAAAAAAGAAAAAAGCTCAGAATAAAAGGAAGGAAATGAGAAATGACGAGTAAATTCAAAACAAGTAAACAATGTGAATCAACAACAACCCCACCCCCCCCCAAAATATAAATCAAACAGGATGGGATCTGGTCCTGTTACTCCATCACAGCTGCTCAGTGGTAGTGGGATGATCCGCTCCACCTCATTCACTCCTCGGTCTCCACCGTCACCTCCACAGCTTTACGTTTCTGTAACACATCAGTGCTATCAGAGCCGCGCCCGTCTTCTGTTTACAGCTCATTCAGCCAAACGCTCGTTTCAGCTTTTATTATTCAGCTGAACCCCGACAGTGATTTAATTTGTAAAGATTTAATAACATAAAAATGGCTTTTCAGATTCTGAGATGAAATGAAAGATGAAGATTTTGATAAACTACAAACTAGAATCTTCATTAAAGTTATAATACATCAGTTATTTTATTATTATTATTATTTATAACTCAGATAACTCACTATTATCTTTTTACAACTCAGAAGATATAAAACTGCACAATTTAGCCATTTAAATGAGTTTACCTCTTTACCTTATTGATTTTAAATAGCACTCACTCACTTTCTTAACCGCTTATCCGGTCAGGGTCGTGGGGGGTGCTGGAGCCTATCCCAGCTTTTCAATGGGCGCAAGGCACACAGTAACACCCTGGACGGGGCGCCAGTCCATCGCAGGGCACACACACACACACACACACACACACACACATTCACCTGTAGGGCAATTCAGTGTCTCCAGTTAACCTGACTGCATGTTTTTGGTTAGTGGGAGGAAACCGGAGCTCCCGGAGGAAACCCACACAGACACGAATATAAAATAAATGTGAATAAAATGAAGCCGGATATCAGGTGGTTCTGGGTTCTCCTGAGGAACTCGATGATGAGCTCTTGGAGGAATTTTGGTCGGCTGGCCACTTAAAAAAAAAAAAAAACTGTACCACAAGTGCTCTTATATTGGAGCTAGTGGCTCTCACTGTGGTTCACTGAAGTCCCAGAGCATTAGAAAAAGCTTTGTAACCCCTTCCAGACTGATAGATATTAAAATCTTTCCTTCTTGTTTTATGCTGCTGGTTGCAGGTTTTTATCTAACTGATGTTCAGACTGAACATGGCTGCAATAATCAGGTCATATAAGATCATACAAGAAATGATGAGTGGGGTCAGATACTTTTGAGAGATTGACACACTGTCCAGGATATTCCTGCCTTGTGCCCAGAGGTTCATGGTAAATTCAGACCCACTGCGACCCTGACCAGAATAAAGAGTTTGCATATAGAAGTATCTGCTGACCTGTAACTTCTTCTTCTTCTTCTTCTTCTGGCTGTTCCTCCTCCTCAGCTTCCTCCTGTTCCTCTTCTGAAACATGAACATATTCTCACTCAGACACCAAAATCAGGAGTACATGTGTTTCAAACTCATCCCACCCTGAAGCAGAAGATCATGTTCTCACCTATTTCTTCTGTAAGCTCCTCCGGTTCTTCTGCTTCATCTATTAAAAGGCAAAAAACAGCAGGAGTGAGACGAATCAGAACCCAGAGCTTTTTGAGGAGAACACTAGTGTGCACAGGGATCTGATTACCACTGTTCCATCCCCTTCCTGTTTAACTGGGTTCTACGATGGTCTGGGAACTGACGACTGGTCAATCTGCCGCTCAACACTCCAGGATCTCAGTTCATAAAGCTCTACACACGTTTCAACAGGAGACAGGTCTGGACTACAGGCAGGCCAGTATAGCACCTGCACTCTTTTACTACAAATCCACACTGTTGTAACATGTGCAGAAGGTGGCTTGGCATCGTCTTGCTAAAACAAGCAGGACGTCCTTGAAAACGACATCTCGCTCCGAAATGTGTTTGGTGCCTTCACAGATGTTTAGGTTACCCTCACCATTGGGATCAACACATCTGCATCCCTTTACACTGGCTTTTGAACTGTGCATTAATAAGATTAGGGATGGACCTTTACCCTATTTGGCCCGAAGAACATGAAGACCAGACTTATCAGCCCCTGATTTTTCTGGAATAGAAGTTCTTGAGAAGTTCTTCCTGCAGAAGAATTCTAGTCCTAAGATTGACGGAGCTCCACTGTTGGACCCTGGAGCAGCGTCCTTACCTACTACCTGCTCCGCTTAGTTCATGGATTTGGACGGAGTTATGAATGTTAAAACACTTACCTGTTTCCTCCTCTGTGACTGGTTCCTCCTCAGGTTCTTCTGTTACCGGCTCTTCTGCCACTTCCTCTGCAGGTTCCTCCTCTTCTATCGTTTCCTCTGTAGCTGCTTCTTCCTCTACTGCCTCTTCCTCTACTGGTATAACCTCCTCTACCGTTTCCTCAACTGCTTCTTCCACAACTTCTTCAACTGCGTCTGTGTTGGTCTCTTCTACAGGGGCAACGTCTTCTACAGGCACTGCCTCTTCAACTGCCTCTTCAATGGGTTCTTCAACAGCAGCAGCTTCCTCAATTACCTCCTCAACGGGAACATCTTCTACAGTTTCTGCTTCCTCAACTGCCTCTTCAGCAGGGGCAGCTTCCTCAACTGCCTCTTCAGCAGGGACAGCTTCCTCAGTGACATCTTCAACTGCCTCCTCCACCTCCTCAACCGGTGTGGCTTCCTCTACTGCCTCTTCTACTTCTTCAGCTGGTTCCTCAACTTCCTCAATCGCCTCTTCCACTGTTTCTGGCTCTTCCTCCACAACTTCAGGTTCTTCCTCAGGAACCTCCTGCTCTTCATCCACAGCTGATTCTTCCTCCTCCACAGCCTCAGCCTCCTCCTCCACAATCTCAGGCTCCTCCTCAAGCTCCTCCTCCACAATCTCAGGCTCCTCCTCCACAGCCTCCTCCTCCACAATCTCAGGCTCCTCCTCCACAAGCTCCTCCTCCTCAGTCTCAGGCTCTGTAAACCCATCGATTCCTGTTTACTCCTGGATCAGGTTCACTTTATACCCCTAGATGTTCCTATTGTATTTGGGTGATACTGCAGTAGTAGCCTAGTGTTTTATTGGACTAGTGATCAGAAGATTGTTGGTTCAAACCCCACCACCACCAAGTTTCTACAGTTTCTAAACCCTCAACTACTTAAACTGTATTCAGCCATAATTGTGAGTTTGGATGAAAGCGTCTGTTGAACCCTCAGTGAACCCAGAGTGATTTATGAGCTCAACCCTCAGTCAGAACTTTCATTTCTTCTGTGATTTTGTTGGTGTTGCACGACCCCAGCATGTGATGAACTCGTACCTGGTGGAAGCTCTGCTGTGTAATCAGCTCTGGCTGCCTGGATCTCCTCCTCTTCAACAGGTTCTGGAGCTGTTTATGTTAAACAAAGACAAGATATCAAATAAGAGTTCCAGAACCTCTTTTATTCTTTCTAGACTGACTTTAAAAAATTAGTGACATGATGGAAAAGATGAGCGAGAACTGGAATTCTGAGTGGAGCTTAAGACTATACTAATCCAGGGTTAGACCCAGCTCCTCACTAATGTGTAGTGCATTTAGTAAAGAACAATGCAGATTGGGACACAGCTTGTAAACTAGCAGGTTTACTGTAAAACGAATGTGAGAAGTACAAACCACATTTCTATAAAAGTTGGGACATTTAGTAAATCAGTGATGTGTTTTTATCTTTATTTAACTGATAAAAGTAGAAAGAAAAGATTTCTGATGTTTCACTGATCAACTTTATTCTAGTTTGTAAATAGAAACATGTTTAGAATCTGATGCTTCATAAAAGTCAGGACGGGGGCGTGTTCCTCCCTGTGTCCCCCCCGTGTTCCTCCCTGTGTTCCTCCCTGTGCCCCCCCGTGTTCCATCAGCGTTCCTATTCATTTCTACTGTTTAATGTGTGGGGAACTGAGGACACTAATGGTTGCACTAATGGATGCGCCGCCCATTTACTATAGGAGACAGATCTGGACTGCAGGCAGGCCGCTCAAGCACACGCACTCTGTGTCTACGAAGCAGAATGAGGCGTGGCGTGGTCCTGCTGAAATAATCACGGACTTCCCGGGAAAAGACGTCACCTTTATGGCAGCATGCGTCTCTAAAGTCCCAAAATACGCCTCCACGTCAGTGGTGCCCTTACACATATGCAGGTCACCCATGCTGTGGGTACTGATGCCCCGCATACGATGACCGATGTTGCTTTTGCACCTTTCACTGATAACATTCTGGATGGTCCTTTCTATCTTTGGTAAGGAAAACTTAAATGCCCTTAAATGAATCTTTTCACAATATTATGTACAGTAGATGGTGAAAAACATTACAATCTTGTTCTTTTTGAACTGACTGATTGATTCTCTGATGAAGTTTGGAACACAGCGGTGAGCCACGCCCCATCGTTGCTTGTACAGACTGATCCTGATCCAGGTGGATCCTTTTATACCCGATCATGATTTCCTCACCTGATACCGACTCACCTGTGGAACCTGTCAAACATTCCATCAACATTTCACTCTTATTCTGATCCCGTCCCAACTTTTCTGGAGTCTGTTACAGCATCAAATTCTAAACAAGTTTCTATTTACAAACTACAACGAAGCATCAGAAATCTTTATACTGTAACTCAGGGGTCGTCGTCTGATCCAAGTTTGTTCAGGAACACGTGTAGACCCTTTGCCCTCAAAAACACGAGCCCAACTCCACCTCCAGTGCACTGGTTAGCGCGGACACGCCCACGTCGTTATGTGCTGGATAAACACTTTATTAAAGACATCAGACAGTACGTGTCCGAGTCTCATGTAGAAACTCAGAGTGTGTGATGATGAAGACGTGTTATTCAAACGTCCCTCAGTACCCTCAGTCTGTGTCCTTAGAAAGTTCTAGACTGTCCTGTTACTGGCCAGATAACTACGCTACGTCCATGAACGTCTAAAAAAACAGGAGCTTATCGCTGGACCACAAGGTCACACACATTCAGCACTGCGACTGCATTCTGCTGTAAGCAAGAGTGTGACTATGAGGAGTTACTGCAGATAATCAGAAGAGTAAAACAGCAACTACGTCAGCAAGAGGAACAAACATGACCACAGCGAGAGCCGAAATCTGATTCGCTGGGCAGTGTAAACAGCTTAACAGCTGCCTGATATTCCAGATCATTATCAGCGTGCGGATCACTTCTTTTCACCCACCAGGGGAGCGGTCTTACAGTGAGCAACATGGCACGTTTGTAGCCGTGCACTGCCGTCTGTGACCCAGAGCAGTACCTCGACTGGTCAGCAGAGGCCGCACTTACACCAGCGACGAGGATCCCTGTTTACTCGTGTGTCTGTGCAGGCGCCCGGACGGCCGATAGCAGAGCTGAGAGCATTCATAATCATAATAAATCCATTCTGATTGTTCTCGTGCTCGTATTTATTTGGACGGTAAGTAATTCTGGCTTAATGAAAGTGACGATATATTAACATGATCCTTATTTTTGTATATTAAATATAAACGGTTCCGACAGTGAAATAAAAAGCCGTTTTGTTTCTCGTTTACAGAACGTGATCAGATTTTTACCTTCTTCAGTCGGAGCTTCAGGAGCTTCCTGGTTCTGAGGAGAGCTGGTGTGAGGAGCGCTGGGTTTATCCTTCAGTCCTGGGGGTTTACAGGTACCATTACATACACCACACATCATCATCATCATCATCATCACATCATTCATCATCATTATGAGCTCATTCTGAAACACTCACACCTGGTTCAGATTCTGAACTTTTTATTCATCCACAAAGAGAAATCAGAGCAGAAACAGAAGAAGAAACGATCAGAGATGAAAGAAGAAACACAGAAAGATTCACTTCAGTTTTTATTCAAAATCTCTCAGATTATTAGTGTAGTTCTGTCCAGCTGCTTCTTCATCATATCACCCCCGACACACCATCCCTCATCACGTTTACATTATTTACTCTTATAAAATCAATCATCTGGGCTTTTATGGTAAAAGGAAAGCTGGGAAATGCTCAGGTGGTTAGTAGGAGACATTTAGGTGATTAATGGGAGATGTTTAGGTGGTTACTGGCAGTTGTAGCCTAGTGGTTAAGTTACTCAACCAGTAATCAGAAGGTTGCCGGTTCAAACCCCACCACTGCCAGGTTACCCCTGTTGGGCCCTTGAGCAACTGTAAGTCACTTTGGATAAAAAGCGTCTGCTAAATGCCGAAAATGTAAATGTACTGGGAGACGTTTAGGTGGTTATTGGGAGACGTTTAGGTGGTTACTGGGAGATATGAGGAGACGTTTAGGTGGTTATTGGGAGATATGAGGAGACGTTTAGGTGGTTACTGGGAGATGTTTAGGTGGTTACTGGGAGATATGAGGAGACGTTTAGGTGGTTATTGGGAGATGTTTAGGTGGTTACTGGGAGATATGAGGAGACGTTTAGGTGGTTATTGGGAGATGTTTAGGTGGGTACTGGGAGATATGAGGAGACGTTTAGGTGGTTATTGGGAGATGTTTAGGTGGTTACTGGGAGATATGAGGAGACGTTTAGGTGGTTACTGGGAGACGTTTAGGTGGGTACTGGGAGATATGAGGAGACGTTTAGGTGGTTATTGGGAGATGTTTAGGTGGTTACGGTTTAGAACAGAACTGAACGAAGCTCATCGGCTCACGACCCCACCGTCCGCTAAAATCTGGCAACCAGTCAGAAATTCATTTAGTAAAGTTTATAAAGACAGCAGGTACAATCAGAAGGTTACTGGTTCAAGCCAGACTGCCACGGCTGGGCCCTTGAGCAAGGCCCTTAACCCTGAATTACCCTGAATTGTATTTAATAGAAGGATAAATGCAGTAAATGTGAATAAAACATAAACTCAGGAAAACAAACGCAAAACACAAATGGGTCAAGATTAATCAGCAAAACTCCAAATCCAAACGGTTCCTGTAAAACGTCGTGGTTTTTATTTTTGAGGTGTTTTGAGGTGTTTTATGGTAAAAATTGAACATTTCTGTTTGCTCTGAGGTTTATTTTGTAATTTTTAAGCAGTTCTGAGTTTGTTTCTCTTCTACAACACTGACTTTACTTTCACTTTATTGATTTTATATCTGATTTATAATCACATGAACTCAGACTGAACCTGAACCACAGAGTGTAAATAATAAAATCACAAACTACACCAGTACAATTCATAAGATCATCCAGCGTCCCTCAAACCTTCACAGAAACCTGAGACCTGAACTCGAGGACCTGACCTTGGATTAAACGGTTCGACTAAACCTGAGCAACTTTATCACGAGGAGACAAAACTGTGCACACGCTAATGCTAACATTCTAACTAACAGATAAAATCAAACCAAAATAAAACCAAACCACGACCTTCTAATGAGTCAAAAATACCAGAGTAAAACTAAACCCTCCCTCTGTCAGACGGCGCGCCACCCACACCGTTCACTTCTGATCGTCACGTCTCGTTGGTGAATCAGCTTAGACTCGGGTAGAACAGTGACACCTAGTGGCTGGTCGAGGTATCAGTACGAGTGGTGGAGGAGTACAGAGAGTGTAGTGTGTTCCTCCACACATCTTAAAGCTCTCTGATAGACGTGGTGTGGGTGTTACGCCTCTGGTACCGCACACATTTCATTTGTCATTTTTATAATTATGAAGTAAAAGTACATTATATGACCAAAAGTATTTGGACGCCTGATCATGAGCGTGTTGGACTTTCCGTTACAAAACCACCGGCATTGGCACATAACCGATGAGATCTCGAGCTCTTGGTGCTGTCGGCCTGGCCGGGCATCCCGCCTGGCACAGTCTATACAGACGACGATCCGCTTGCCCAAGGGGTCTCTGTGCAGCGCCATCGATCAGCCAGCAGAGGGCGTAATTGCTGCAGTTATGAGGAATCCCCTCCGGCGGAGTTATCACCTCCTCATAACGGATGCAGTTACGCCCTCTGCTGGCTGATCGATGGCGCTGCACAGAGACGGGGGATAACGGAGATCAGTGTTTGACTCTCCGTGCGCGATACGGATCTCAGTATGAACGAAAATGCATAAAACAGGGACATTATAGACTACCTCCCTCTTGCTGCTATAACAGTCCTCGCTCTTCTTGTGGTTTTCCGCTGGATTCAGTGTCTGACTGTGGGAATTTGTTCCTACTGGAGTTCCTCCACACCAAACACCTCAAACCACATGTTTATGGACCCCATAACAGGACAAGACCTTCCCCAAACTGATACCTCAAAGCTGGAAGGATCATTTTTTACATACAGTGTATCACAAAAGTGAGTACACCCCTCACATTTCTGCAGATATTTAAGTATATCTTTTCATGGGACAACACTGACAAAATGACACTTTGACACAATGAAAAGTAGTCTGTGTGCAGCTTATATAACAGTGAAAATTTATTCTTCCCTCAAAATAACTCAATATACAGCCATTAATGTCTAAACCACCGGCAACAAAAGTGAGTACACCCCTAAGTGAAAGTTCCTGAAGTGTCAATATTTTGTGTGGCCATTATTATTTCCCAGAACTGCCTTAACTCTCCTGGGCATGGAGTTTACCAGAGCTTCACAGGTTGCCACTGGAATGCTTTTCCACTCCTCCATGACGACATCACGGAGCTGGCGGATATTCGAGACTTTGCACTCCTCCACCTTCCGCTTGAGGATGCCCCAAAGATGTTCTATTGGGTTTAGGTCTGGAGACATGCTTGGCCAGTCCATCACCTTTACCCTCAGCCTCTTCAATAAAGCAGTGGTCGTCTTAGAGGTGTGTTTGGGGTCATTATCATGCTGGAACACTGCCCTGCGACCCAGTTTCCGGAGGGAGGGGATCATGCTCTGCTTCAGTATTTCACAGTACATATTGGAGTTCATGTGTCCCTCAATGAAATGTAACTCCCCAACACCTGCTGCACTCATGCAGCCCCAGACCATGGCATTCCCACCACCATGCTTGACTGTAGGCATGACACACTTATCTTTGTACTCCTCACCTGATTGCCGCCACACATGCTTGAGACCATCTGAACCAAACAAATTAATCTTGGTCTCATCAGACCATAGGACATGGTTCCAGTAATCCATGTCCTTTGTTGACATGTCTTCAGCAAACTGTTTGCGGGCTTTTTTGTGTAGAGACTTCAGAAGAGGCTTCCTTCTGGGGTGACAGCCATGCAGACCAATTTGATGTAGTGTGCGGCGTATGGTCTGAGCACTGACAGGCTGACCCCCCACCTTTTCAATCTCTACAGCAATGCTGACAGCACTCCTGCGCCTATCTTTCAAAGACAGCAGTTGGATGTGACGCTGAGCACGTGCACTCAGCTTCTTTGGACGACCAACGCGAGGTCTGTTCTGAGTGGACCCTGCTCTTTTAAAACGCTGGATGATCTTGGCCACTGTGCTGCAGCTCAGTTTCAGGGTGTTGGCCATCTTCTTGTAGCCTTGGCCATCTTCATGTAGCGCAACAATTCATCTTTTAAGATCCTCAGAGAGTTCTTTGCCATGAGGTGCCATGTTGGAACTTTCAGTGACCAGTATGAGAGAGTGTAAGAGCTGTACTACTAAATTGAACACACCTGCTCCCTATGCACACCTGAGACCTAGTAACACTAACAAATCACATGACATTTTGGAGGGAAAATGACAAGCAGTGCTCAATTTGGACATTTAGGGGTGTAGTCTCTTAGGGGTGTACTCACTTTTGTTGCCGGTGGTTTAGACATTAATGGCTGTATATTGAGTTATTTTGAGGGAAGAATAAATTTACACTGTTATATAAGCTGCACACAGACTACTTTTCATTGTGTCAAAGTGTCATTTTGTCAGTGTTGGCCCATGAAAAGATAGACTTAAATATCTGCAGAAATGTGAGGGGTGTACTCACTTTTGTGATACACTGTATAATGATTTTCTATACATCTGCTGGTAATGAGCGTGTCTGCCGGAGCTGCACTCAGCGATGTAGAGGGGTGTCCACATACTTTTGGCCATATAGTGCATGTGACTATGGGAATTTGTAGCAGGTGTAGGAACCTCTGTAACAGTGTGACGTTCATCTGCAGCACATCAGGGAGCGTCCACGTCTCATTGTTTCTTTATCAAAATGTTACTTTCTTTTTTCTTGAGGTGCTTCTCAGGTTTCTTCTCCTTCTCCTCCTTGACTACATCTTTCTTCTCCTCCTTCACCACGTCCTTCTCCTTCTCCTCCTTCTTTTCCCGTCTCTCTCTCTCCTCCTTCTCTCTCCGGATTCTCTCCACGGCCCTCTCCACGTCCTCTCTCTCGATCCTCTCGCCCTCCTCTCGGAGCCGAGCCTCGGCTCTCTCCCACGCCTTCACCTCCGACTCCTCCCGGATCCGATCCAGCATCTTCTCCTCCCGCTCCTGCTCCAGGATGCTCCTCACCTCCGCCAGGGCCATCTTGGCGATCTTCTTGGCCTCCACCCTCTCGTGGATGAGGACGAGCTGCTGCTTCAGAGCTTCTCTCAGTTTCACACCCACGTCTTTAGCGAGCGCTTGGTCTGGAGAGCCAGAACGTCGGCTGTGATGGTTTTGTTTTTGTTTTTTCGTTCAACACGGCACAACAACACTCGTGCTGTTAGAGCGGGTTTATAATCAACCATTAAATCAATAATATTAATAATCATCACGATCAGTAGCTTCCATAATTAATGATTTATAATTAGCTGTGATGTCACAGAGCTTTAGTTCATTAATGCGTCTGTACTGATAGAGGTGTTAAAAACAGCCGATATTTTCAGCTCTTAATGTTTAGCTTCAGCAGTGACGTTCCTGAGTTAACATCATTCTCAGCTCAGATTTATAATAAATATTATTATTATTAATGATCATTTCTCTACACATGCAGACACGTCTCACTCCAGACCAGAGTTTTACTGATACCTCTCGTCTTCATCACCTCACCCGGCGTCTCATCTGGTTCATCACACAACAAAGTACAGAAATCAACATCAGAAACTAATCAATCAGCATCACACCATCATCATCACACCATCACACCATCATCACTCCATCATCAGTCCATCAAAACATAATCACACCATCATCACTCCATCACACCATCATCACTCTATCATCACACCATCATCGCTCCATCACACCATCACACCATCATCACTCTATCATCACTCCATCATCACACCATCATCACTCCATCACACCATCATCACATCATCGCTCCATCATCACTCCATCATCACTCCACACCATCATCAGTCCATCATCACTCCACACCATCATCGCTCCATCATCAGTCCATCAAAACATCATCACACCATCATCACTCCATCATCACTCCACACCATCATCGCTCCATCATCAGTCCATCAAAACATAATCACACCATCATCGCTCCATCATCACACCATCATCACTCCATCACACCATCATCACTCCATCACACCATCATCACTCCATCATCACTCCACACCATCATCGCTCCATCATCAGTCCATCAAAACATAATCACACCATCATCGCTCCATCATCACACCATCATCACTCCATCACACCATCATCACATCATCGCTCCATCATCACTCCATCATCACTCCACACCATCATCAGTCCATCAAAACATCATCACTCCATCATCACTCCATCATCACTCCACACCATCATCAGTCCATCAAAACATCATCACTCCATCATCACTCCATCATCACTCCATCATCACTCCACACCATCATCACTCTATCATCAGTCCATCAAAACATCATCACACCATCATCGCTCCATCATCACACCATCATCACTCTATCATCACACCATCATCACATCATCGCTCCATCATCACTCCATCATCACTCCACACCATCATCAGTCCATCAAAACATCATCACACCATCATCGCTCCATCATCACTCTATCATCACACCATCATCGCTCCATCATCACACCATCATCACTCTATCATCACACCATCATCGCTCCATCATCACACCATCATCACTCTATCAAAACATCATCACTCATCACTCCACACCATCATCACTCCACATCATCATCACTCCATCATCATCATCACTCCATCATCACTCCACATCATCATCGCTCCATCATCACACCATCATCACTCTATCATCACACCATCATCGCTCCATCATCACACCATCATCACACCATCATCACACCATCATCACACCATCATCACTCTATCATCACACCATCATCACACCATCATCACACCATCATCACACCATCATCACTCTATCATCACACCATCATCGCTCCATCATCACTCTATCATCACACCATCATCACACCATCATCACACCATCATCACTCTATCATCACACCATCATCGCTCCATCATCACACCATCATCACACCATCATCACACCATCATCACACCATCATCACTCTATCAAAACATCATCACTCTCATCACTCCACATCATCATCACTCCATCATCACTCCACACCATCATCACACAACAAAGTACAGAAATAAATATCAGAAACTAATCAATCATCATCAAAACATCATCACTATCATCACACCATCAAAACATCATCACTATCATGCCATGCGGTCAAATGCTCGACCATCACACGGTTCAGCCGTTAATTCACGAGGCCAAGAGCAGCAGCGGTTCTGTATCTTCTACAAAACCCACTTTTAGTTATTAATAACCCAAAATATAGAAATGATTCACAAATAAAAACAACAAACCGTTACACGACCTCCACACGTAACGTCTGTTATTATTTATACGCTCACTGAGGCGTCCTGCTCTCTGATTGGCTCACAGCTGTGTAGAACAGGACCAGAGCTCCAGCATTAGTGGGCAGTTTAAACCAAAGAAACTAACAATCGCATTTCAGGCTAAAGGGCCTTGCTCAGGGGTCCAACAGAAGCAAGGCTGGATTTGAACCAGTCACCGAATGCAGTCATCTTTTAACTGAAAGGGCACAAATTCCCACACACAGAAGCACTCCAAAGTCTTGTGAGGAGCTTCTCAGAGGAGCGGTTCATGTTCTGGGTGAAAAGACCACACAGAGGGTCAGTCTGTATTAATACCGTTTGTTTTTGAATGTGGACGCCCAACACGCTCACGGTGAGACGTCCAAATACTTCTGACCATGTGGTGTTCACATGTAATTAATAATCTTTATATTAATAATGCTGATGTTGACTGACGCTTGATTCTGATGCAGAGTGAAGCTGCAGATCTACAGAGTTCATGCTGCTGATTTGAAACACACCCTCACCCACCCTCACCCACCCACCCACCCACAGTCTGCAGCACCGCCCCCACTTACACCCGCGCTCACAGACTCGGATCAACACGACGTTTGTTTATAAACACTTCATCTGCTCGGTCATCACCACCTCCTGTTTGATCCCTGAACCTTCACCCTGAAGATGATCTGAGGTTTGTTTACATTTCAGCACCGGCGCCTGGAGATGATCTGAAATTAAACCCGGGTTTGATTCGGAGACGGAGGAGGGACCGGGGGCGCCACAGCAGGAACGTCCTCACAACCATTCAAGAGGAGAGGTCTGGACCAGTGACATCACTGTGTCTGCATCGTACCAGGATGGACTCCTGAGTGGGTGTGACGAGCGGGTGTGATCCGCACCCCCAGTCAGAGGTTCGTGCCCGCTGGTACACGGCACTATTTTGAGCTTCTGTTTTGGAATGTCAGAGATATTCTGTGGTTTTTACTCTCCACCCCACACGCCATGATGTAAAGTTCTGAACGCCTGGTGAACAGATCCGTGCACAGTTCCAGGAACACTGTACAGCCAAAAGTATGTGGACACACCAACCTACTGAGTTCTGGTGTTTCATCCGTACCTGTTACTAACAAACGTGTGAAACTGACGGCCTGAGGAGGGTCTGTCCTGGTTCCTAAAGACAGGAACGACACGTCCAGAACGTTTGTGGAATTTGAATCTGAACCCTGACCTCTGCGTGACTGAGCGCATTAGGGATGAATCGGAATGTTGATTCCAGGCCAGGACTCGTTCAGCTGTGCCTGATCTCACCAAAGCTTTATAGACTGAACCAGCACAATAATTCCACACACAGACCGGTGGAGCCGGGACTGTTAGAGCCGCAGAGCTATAATCACACATTCTGATACACAGGCGTCCACTTACTTCTGGTCATGTAGCGTTTATGAAGGGGGGTAGGAAAGAGTTGATTGAGGTGAAGGATCACGTGATCACTACACTAGTCACACGGTCTGTGATGAACTGATGACGTCACGCTGAGACGAATCGGAACCCGCAGAGAGTATCGTGATGATTAAATCGTGATAACGGCGCTGATTATTGTGACATCACTATCAGTTATATAACAGTAACGCGTATCATAAACAGGTTTATAAAAGAGCTGCATAACCGTATAAACTCCTGCAAACGTTTATAGACACCCCGCTCAAATTCACGTGTCAGTGATGAAATATTAACACGCGATTACTTTTATTAGCTAAATTTACATTAAAAATATAAAAAATGATCACATCTGATAGAATTATATTAGATTTCTGAATTGTTATGTGGTAAAGCATGCTAATCCACCAGCACTGAGATCCTGGAGCTCTTGGGTTCTGATCTCAACTGTGCTATCAGTCAGCCGGGCGCTTACACAGACACACGATTGGCTGTGTGTCTGCAGGGGGAGGGACAATAGCTGAAACAGACAGGCAATTGGCTGTGTGTCTGTTGGGGGAGGGACGACGGCTGAACAGGGTTCCTCATTGCTGAGGCACCTGCATGAGAACAGCAGTAGGTGGCTTTCTACATGAGATACTGCGCTCTGTGAGACTCCGCCCCCCCTGGCAGGTGAAAAGAAGTGATCTTAGCTGCATGTGTGTTGAAGGGGGTGCCAGCCTGAACCCTCCTTAACTGGGGGTGGGGATGGTAGCAGCCAAGAGAGACATAAACTCCAACTGGACGCAACTGGATCAGGATGGAAAAGATCAAATTAATTATTAAAATTGTTTCCTTATTTACACAAATAAACGAATGAAACCACGTGACCGGCGGGGTGCACAAACTTTTGCATAACTGCGTATTTACAGAATATTTACAGAAATAAAGAATCTTTAAAGTTTTTATAAAGTTGTTGGTTATAAAAGTTCCCAGCACCCCCGACTCCTCCCACCGTTTAAACCAGTAGGACCAGAGAATCCTGCTACTGGTTCTGGAGACCCAACACCACGCAGGTTTTCTGCCCCTGAGCGTTTTCGGCGTGGGCCGCGGCGGGGACCTCGTCCGCCCCCGGATCCGCCTCCTCGTCCTCCAGCGTATCGAAGAGACTCAGAGCCTCATAGAGGAACGTGAAGAAGGTCTGGAACCAATCGGATCCTTCCTCTGCTAAAATATCCAGCGCCTCCCCCAGGGAGTCCGAACTCTCCCCGCCGCCGCCGCCTCCTCTACTCAGGCCTACGCCCAAACAGGAAACAGAGCAGGAAACACAGAGAGAGAGAGAGAGGAAGTGCAGCAGGTACAGGAGGGTTAGTGGGTGAGGAAAGCAGAGCTGCACAGGAATGAAGGTGGAATGAAGATGCAGAGCGAGGAAGCATGCAGAGATAAACCCCACCTCACCCCCCGGGGAACCTTAAACAGGGTCAATCATCACCCCACCCGCCTCTTACTCGGGCCCTTGAGCACGGCCCTCAATATTCTGGAGTGTATTCAGTTACTAATAGCACTCACTCACTTTCTTAACCGCTTATCCAATCAGGGTCGCGGGGGGTGCTGGAGCCTATCCCAGCTTTTCAATGGGTGCAAGGCACACAGTAACACCCTGGACGGGACACCAGTCAATCACAGGGTAGATACACACACACACACACACACACACACACACACAGATACACACACAAACACACATACATACACACACATAGATACACACACACACACACACACACACATAGATAGATACACACACACACACACACACACACACACATAGATAGATACACACACACACACACAGATACACACACACATACACACACATAGATAGATACACACACACACACACACACATAGATAGATACACACACACACACACAGATACACACACACACACACACACTCATACATACACACACAAACACACACACAGATACAAACACACATACATAAACACACACACAAACACAAACACACACACTACACACACACCCACACAAACCCACACACAAACACACATATACACACACATACACTCAGATACACACACATAGATACACACACACAAACACATACATACACACACACACACACACACATATACACACATACACAAACACACACATTCACCTACAGGGTAATTCAGTGTCACCAGTTATCCTGACTGCATGTTTTTGGACTGTGGGAGGAAAACGGAGCTCCTGGAGGAAACCCACACAGACACGGGGAGAACATGCAAACTCCACACAGAAAGGACCCGGACCGGCCCCACCTGGGGATCGAACCCAGGACCTTCCTGCTGTGAGGAGGTGACAGTGCTACCCACCGAGCCGCCCCAAATATAACTCACTTTAGATAGACGTGTGTTCATCCAGAGTGCCTCACATTTCTGATCGAATACAGTCCAAGCGATCGAGGGCCGTGTTCAAGGGCCCAGTGTTAGCAACCTGACTGTGGTGACAACTAGTCCAGTCTGTTAACAACCGAGCATCACTGCACTAGTGTTCTAAACCAGAGTAAAAGTGCATGTTTATAAAGTTCTGTAACTGATCCAGCAACAAAATCATGGTCAGAAACGTAACGTTAATTAATACGTTAAACAAAAACGTTAATGTAACGTAAACATGATCTAATGATGATAATACTCATGGTGCACAAAATCATCATCCAGCTGATATTAAAAATTCTGTTATTCGACTGTTTAGTGACTGTTCATCCAGCAGAAGAGGTGAAGCTCTCAGATTCATGATAAAAACAGTGTGGAAACGTTATTATAACATTATAACAACCTTCTAATAACGTTTTCTACATCTTCATCCGGCTGCTTTTACATTTACTGATTTATTTAGCAGACGCTTTTATCCAAAGCGACTTACAGTGCAGTGACAGTATACAGTCTAAGCAATTAAGGGTTAAGGGCCTCGCTCAAGGGCCCAACAGTGACAACCTGAGAGTGATGGGGCTTGAACCAACGACCTTTCGATTACTAGTCCAGTTACGTTACAGAGAAAGCACAGAATCTTTTCGACCCACAGTGTTCTGCTGCGGCTCAGATCCAGTGATGGATCCATAACAGGTGAAAGTCCAGGTCCAGGTCCAGTCAGTACAGGGCTGTTTATATGACATGAGCAGTCCCGGTGCACCCTATGGTGCTGATAATAACTAAATCTAAAGCTAATAAAGCCCCCATATACTGATGTTCTGCTACACTGAGCCGTATAACTCTCTGGGTTCTGTAGGAAGTTCTGAGCTGAAGAAGCTCCTTCCCCACCCAAATCATTTAGAGATGCTTTAAAGCTCTTCTGGCCGTGAACAGTGGGCTGAATCGGAACTCCAGCCTGGTTCCTTTAGGATTTTGTGCACCAGTCTCATGAGTCTGTGTGGAAATGGAAGCTTCATGTTCATCATGCACGAGCAGGATCGTTACTCACCCATCAGCACCTTCGCATCTTCTACATCGAAGTCTCCGTCACCGTCAGCATCGTACGAATCCAGCTTACCTACACACAAATACATATATATTATATCTTTGTATCGGGCACAAATTCCCACAGACACACTTCAAAGTCTCATGAGAAGCTTCTCGGAGGATCTTAATAATCCAGGGCAGATGAATGAAACCTCATTATTTGTTATATAAGCGTCCACACAAGACTGTCTGTAGTCACCAAGGTCGACTGACTGGTCACAAATTCCTACAGACACACTACAAAATCCTGGGGTAGGGTGGGAGTCCGTATTAATGCTTTACTTAATTTTTTACATTTTCGGCATTTAGCGGACGCTTTTATCCAAAGCGACTTACAGCACTGTGACAGTATATTGTCTAAGCAATTGAGGGTTAAGGGCCTTGCTCAAGGGCCCAATAGCAGCAACCTGGCAATGGTGAGGCTTGAACCAGCGACCTTTCGATTACTAGTCCAGTACCTTAACCACTAGGCTACAACAGCCCTATTATGCCTTCACAAACAGTTTTATTTTCATCAACTTAACATATTCATTATCCTGGTCAGGGTTCCAATGGTAAACTCTGGATGTAAGGCAGGAACACCCTGGACAAAGAGTTAATCCTTCCTGAGTGTCCTCCCCTCAGACATAGCCAATCATGTCTGTGTAGACGCCCGGGCGGCCGATAGCATCGCCGAGGTTGGAACCCTAGTGAACCAGACCGCCCTGGACCTGAGTGTTGGTGATGTTTAATGCTCCGTGTAGATGAAATGGCCGCTGTCTCTTCATTTATGAACAGTGAGATGTAATGAAGTGATTGATCAGGTTTGATGTCGTACCTTGTAAGATCTCAGATAAATTAAAGTGTAAATCCGAGGCTCGGGCTGCATGTGAGACGAAAACCAGACAAAACATCAACAATTATAAACGATTACACACACACACACATCACCAGATTCACCTTCACACCAACCATCACGTGATCACCACTGATCTGAGGAGGCTTCATGTCTCAATCAGGGCTCTACTAAATTCACTGGAAAAACTGCGTTTGTCATAAATCACTGATTTATAAAGAAAAGTTCCACATTTCACATCAGTTATTAAATTTCACTCATGAATGAAATGACAGAATAAATGAAGCTACGATACGCAGCACAGCTACATTAATAGTGTAATGAAAACCCAGAACATCCAGCGACGGTGCGACGCTTCATGTTCCGTCATATCATCATCACATGAAAATCTTCTTCCCCTTAAAGCTTCTTTCAGCCTCCAAACAGGTGTAAATGAGATGGAGCTAAATCAGGACTATAAGCGTCTCTCAGACACGCCCGATTCCTCCTCCTCCACCCTCACCGAGCAGAACCACAATATACACGTGAGGAAACTTTCTGAAGGTCCCTCGTAGTCGAATGTAAACCTAGAACATCCAGCGATGGTGCGAGTCTTCATGTTCTGTCTCTAATACCAAAATTCTCCTCCGTGTTTTGACCCCCCCTCCCTAAACTCAGTTCCTCGAGTCGTGTTTTTAGCTGCGTCCACATCCTGGACGTTTTCTCTGACCGATTGCTGGTGTAACCGAGCGTGTTTAGAGTCACCGAGTTTATAAACTGAACACAGATGAACTCTGGGGAGCAGAACATTTTACTGCTTTGTTCTGTTGAGGTGCAGCACAGAGACGATCACGTGTGTAGAGAAACACACTTTTACATTCATTATGGATCCACAAAGGGACAAAATGCCTCAATACATAAACACACATCAAACACGACAGCACAGAAACGTCTCTCACACTAATGATACTACAGCAATTCAGTTAGTCCAGGATGTGGAGTGTAAAGCAGCTAAAACACGACTCGGGTAACGGAGTCTGAAAAACTAACAACCAGTTCTGTGGACGTCGCACCGTCGCTGGATGTTTTAGGTTTACATTCAACTATTAATGTAGCTGTGCTGCGTATCGTAGCTTCATTTATTCTGTCATTTCATTCATGAGTGAAATTTAATGACTGACGTGAAATGTGGAGCTTTTCTTTATAAATCAGTGAAATTTAGCGTGAAATTAATCCCATTCTCCCCTGAATTTAGTACTAATTATTATAGACCCTAATTATTATTATAACCTCCGTTCCAAAAACAGATGGGACAGGATCACGTTCACCATCGTCTGTTATTATTGGGCGGAGCTTCATTCTGATATCTTGTGCTTCAGAACATGCTGACGGGTCTGTACTGCAGGCAGGTCGGTCTAGCACCCAGCACGAGTATTATTTAGTTAGCGTTCCCAGGACAGAATCACGATGGATTTTAATGTCGTGTTGAATGAAGGATCAGAGAACATGAACAGTCAGTAGTGGATCTTTTTCTAATATCATGCACTATAGAGGGTGAAGTAGCTAAAATCTTAGCCTGCTCCTGTCCCAACTCTTCTGAAACATCTTACAGGTTTGGATTTAGATTTAGTTTGTATTTATGAGCTTGAAACATTTTGTACAGTTTTATTTACATCCGGATAAAAATAAAATCACAATTTATAACTAAACCCTCCTGATTCGGACTAAAACCTCCCCTCCACGTTCCTCCTGACCTTCACAAGCAGACCACTGTTCCACGTACGTATCAGAAGCAGTAATCATCGATAAGACTCACCGATCACGCCCCGATAGTCCACCAGGTCTAAATAAACCACGGCCACCGAGGTCCAGACGCCCAGGAGAGCCAGAACCACGAACCAGGTGAAGAAGGACGAGGTGGAACCCGAACCTTCAGCCTTCCTCCCATTTTTACTGGCCTGTTTACCTTCTGAAGAACAAAAACAAACACAAGAACAAAGGATTAGATCAAAGGATGAAAACTGTGGCTTATTAGATCTGGATGGTAACTGGAGTTGTGAGTGACTCTCACCACTAGAGGGGGGTGATGAGTAACGAGCAGTTCTCAAGGTTAGTATATGCAAGTACACTTTGTGCAAAAGTTCGTGCACCCCTGGACCCGAACGCGACTGAAATAACTCCCTAACCTTTCCGCGCCCCCTCTCTGGTTACCATTGTTCGGCGCTGTACACCGAGGCTCCGCGGGAGACAATGGTAACCAGAGAGGGGGCGCGGAAAGGTTAGGGAGTTATTTCGGGCCGCTGACACTCATATAAATACGCCCGCAGTGAGAATGAACAGGTGCTAACGTCCGCCAGCCGCCTGTAGGTCAAACACGGCGTGTGCAAAAGCTGTACGGCCAAAAGTATTCGGACGCCCGAGCGTGAACTCGTCGACCTCTGCGTGATCTTCTCAGCCCGGACAGCAGCTTCTCACACGACTCTGAAGCGCATCTGTGGGAATCTGTCCCCGTTCGGTCTCAGTCGGCGTCGAGGTCCTTCCCTAAACTGTTGCTGCACAGTTTATATGATCGATTGATTACACGCGTTAGCGATACGTCGGTCCGTACGTGCAGACGTGTTTAGGTTATATTACACGATAGTGAATCAGGGGGGCACAAACTTTGGTGTATGAGGGTACATTCGCCGTACCGCGCAGTTCTAAACTGTTTACAACTCAAAAACACACACACACACACACACATGCTGCTGGATTTAATGTACATCCACACAAATAAATGCACAAATATTCATTTCAACCAATCAGACGAGCCGATAAACCGCACGTTCAGATTCACCCTCCGTCCAAATCAACGTAAACCAACATATAATCTTAAATAATTAAATACAATCATTTATATATGCGTAATAAACCATATCGCAGCTCAGTCCTGCTGATTCTTCACTGTCATGATGAAACACCAACATCCGGACCTTCGAATCCTCTCCAACACCTCAGTCCAGGTTCATCCAGAACTGACTGACGCGTCCTGGAGAGGATCAGAACCTGCAGAAGGTTCCAGACATCCCGCTCTGAAGGATTATCTATAAATAAAAGCACTCAGCTCGCCGATCCGAGCCCGAGCGTAATAATAACAGAGCGGCGTCCCATTTTCTCCTGAACTGTAGATCTGAGGATCTGTAGGTGGTCCGTCGTTACCTTCCTCTCCTTCCTTCAGGTTCTGAGGCGCGGCCTCGGCGTTGGGCTCCGCCATCCCCGCTGAGTTTTAGGATCCGAGAGCGTTCGCGTCCCCCCCCGACGTCCCGAATCTGAGCGCGGAGCAGCTGCAGGGGCTTTTTGTTCCAGAGCTTTTAACACCAGCTCGTCCGGCCCTGACGGTTATTTTTAGACCGGTCAGCAACTCCAGCGCCGCTCTGAAGCAGCCAGATAAATAATTCCTCTTTATTACGGGTCAGAATCAGATCTCTGGTGTTTACTGGGTTTCTGTAGCCGTGTGCATCTCATATCAACACTTTAGTTTCCTCCTTCCTATGAAAGCGTGCAGAAGGTGGATTGGATGCTCTGAATTAGCCGTAAGTGTAAATAAGCACAGGGGAATAACAGAATCGTGATGGTTCTAATGTTCTGGCTCATCATCGTGTTTTGTTTACAGAATTCAGCGACACGTTTGATCTGTATAAGGGCCTCACGCAGGGGCCCAACAGTGGCAACTTGGTGCTAATGGGATTTGAACCCCCAACTGTAAACACAAGACGACACTTCAGTCCTACTTCCACATTCACACCCTCACCAGAGACTCCACACCTCCAGACCAGAACCAGAAAACAAAAGGGGAACCGTGTCGGGGGTTAGGGGGTGTCGGGGTGCTTGGTGGGGGCGAGAGGGGGGTGTTATATGACCACAAGTATTTGGACGCCTGACCGTGAGCTTGTTGGACGTCCAGTTTCAAAAACAAACGGTACTGAAACAGAGTTCCCTCATCTTCTCATCTAGAACAGCAGCCGCTCTTCTGAGAAGCTTCTCACAAGACTTTGGAGTGTGTCTGTGGGGATTTGTGCCCTGATGTTGTACGGCAGGGCGCTGATTGATCAGTCGGTGTTCCGGTTCATCCCAGAGCTGTTGAGTGGTGCTGAGCTCAGGGCTCTGTGCAGGACACTGGAGCTTCTCTTCATGTCTTTATAGGAAAGGACCTTCCCTAAACTGTTGCTCTGAAGTCAGAAGCAGGTCATTTCCTTTGTATGACTGATTTATTACACCAGTTAGTAACTGCTGTACACATACTTCTGACCGTGCAGTGTTCACTGTGTCTCAGTTTGTTCAAGTTCCAACATCAACATGCAAAATAACATCAGATCAATAAATCCAGACTGTAAACGATCATCAAACCAACCAGCACAGCAAACCAGTAACCAGTAACATTCCAGCACAGCAAACCAGTAACACCCACACCGAGCCTCGAACCAACAGCTCATGCAGCAGCACCGGTGTTCAAACCAAACGGGTTATTAATTAATTTATAATCACAGCAAAACGATTTAATTACCGTCTTTATTCTTCACTCACTTATTAACCCGTCAAACTGAAAAGAAACCACAATTTATTATTATTATCATTATATTATTATATTATTATTATTATATTATTATTATATTATATTATTATTATTATTATATTATTATTATTATTACTATTATTATATTATATTATTATATTATTATTATTATATTATTATTACTATTATTATATTATTATTACTATATTATTATTATTATATTATTATTATTATTATTATATTATTATTATTATTATATTATTATTATTATTATTATTAGATTTAAATAGAATAAAACGCCTTTATTTGTCATATACACATATACAGATGTTCATGCTTGTTTGGAAGCTGGGGTCAGAGCGCAGGGTCAGCCATCGTACGGCCCCTGGAGCAGACAGGGTTAAGGGCCTTGCTCAAGGGCCCAACAGTGGCTGCATAGCAGAGCTGGGATTCAAACTCTCAACCTTTCAGTTAATAGCCCAAAGCTCCACCTACTAGGCTCCCACTGTCCCTAATTATTATTATTATTATTGATAATATTATTGCTATTATTATTAAATTATTATTATTATAAACATGTAAATAAATAAATGAACCTCTAAATGTTCCTCTTTTATGTTTTAAGTTCATTTGTGTTTTTATATTCGTGATAAATAAATTAAATCTCTGATTCTGTAGTTTTGCTGATGAAGCCTGAACGTCAGTTTCATTTATTTTATTATTAATAATTTATTTCATTTTTCCCCTTTTTGCATCACTGTAGTTTAGATATACTCAATTCCCTGGGCACTCTGGCGACCTCTGCTGGAGACACAACACCCACACAGGCACTCGCTCCTCAGACCAGTCAGTAGGGGTCGCTGTAGCAGCAGGAGGACGGTGGTGATGGTGGAGGATGGTGGAGGACCAGTGTACTGCACTGCTGGACGGTTCTGGTGTTGGTACTGAGGAGCTTCATCACTGCAGCTCAGACTGGAGGAGCTCAGGGGAACAGAACTCACCAGGGTTTGGACCTTTACTGTGTTTAGAACGCTTCTCATGAGGACGGTTCAGGTTTTGGGTGTCGGGGGAACCGAGGGGTCAGAACGAAGGACGAGAGATGAAATGATTTGAGTTTCTCTCCACGTCCAGACTCGTCCTGTAAAACACTGATAATCATCATCTTCATCTTTTACCACAGCTTCATCCTGGTCAGAGTCACAGTGGGACACTGATCCACCTCAGGACCATCCACCCCCTCCTGAGACACAGCCGATCATGTCTATATGAAGACGCCCGACCGGCCGACAGCACCACTGAAGATTTAAACCTGGATCCCAGAGGTAGTGGGCTAGTGTTGTTTACCGCTGCGCCACCCGAGCGCCAGAGCTAACGATAACGTTTAATTAATAAAACAGTTCAGTTACACGATTAATAATTAATTAAGTGTATTTAATTTAAACAGCAGTAAAAGTTGTGAAGTTTATAACTAACATTCTCTCAACATTTATAACATGTATTATTACAATACAATACACCTTATAACATTATTATTATTATAGAATCTTTCACATGAGCTTTATTATTTATTCAGAACCTGAACTGTTGTGAGTTCTGTACTTATATGACAGAGTTTATTGTTAAATAATTAAGGGTTTTTAAGGGTTGAGCTGTAGGTGTGTGTGTGTGTGTGTGTGTGTGTGTGTGTGTGTGTGTGTGTGTGATTACAGGGGGTTCAACTCTGAGTTAAAGCCACGTGTTACACCCACATTCACTCACTCATTCACTAGAATCATTTTATTCTCTCTTAAATATAATACACATCAGTGCACTTATTTTACTTATTTGTTTCGGGGTTTTTTTTTTCATTATAACGTGAATTACATCCTTATGAAGAGTGAATTGTACAGCAATTAATAATTACAACTGCACAATCAGAATAAAGACCACGAGGAAATGATTAAATATAGTATATAAATGATATTGAATATGCGCTCTTGAACGCCGCATTGTTTTCACTAATCAATACATTCGTGCATTAAAATGTAAAATGTTCAAACTGAGCAGCACTAACATGTACATTATATATGGTAATGATGATGTGTATAATGTATACAATCAGTAAATGTAATATAATGAATGAAATCCTGCAGCTCTATTAGATGTTGTTCATCATATGTAATATAAATTCTGTGTAATTTTGAGTTTGAGAGTAAATGAGGAGGAATTGAACACACCTTTCTTGCTCTGCTGTTTCTGCGCGTTTTTCTTTGCAGGCATCTTCGCTTCGGTTCTCCTCCTAAATCTTCTGATGAATCTAAATGAAGTGCTGTTAGTTTAATAGAATCTGATTAATGTAATTAATGTAATCAGACGTTTATGGTATAAATGAAAGTCCGATCAGCACAGAGCGCTGCAGCACAGAAGTCCGGATTCGCTGTTTGAGTGACGCGGCTTTCAGCCAGTCATAAAGGCCGTAACGTCAGGAGGGCGGGACGATTGAGAAAATTCAACCAATCGCGGTGACGGAGCTGCTGGTTTGATTCAATCGTGTGGATGGCCGCAGGTTAATCCCGCCCACTGGATGCCTTGGAACGTGGCAAGATGGAAGAATGGAGATCTCGCGAGAGTGTCGGAACTACATGGAAACATCAGGAGTTCTCGCGAGATTTGTACTGTGCTGCAATTGTAATGTTACGTCAAGTTTCATTTCTTATAGAATTCTGATCTTATATAATTAATATTAATGTTCAGTAAAGTATATTTATAATATATTTATTATCATTAATGTTCAGTAAAATATATTTATAATATATTTATTATCATTATGTTCAGTAAAATATATTTATAATATATTTATTATCATTATGTTCAGTAAAATATATTTATAATATATATATTATCATTATGTTCAGCAAAGTATATTTATAATATATTTATTATTATTAATGTTCAGTAAAATAGGTGTAACATGGAGAATTAAACATCGTTACATTACCGTGTAATTATTCACAAGCTAAGAATCACTGATGAGCCGAATAATCCACGAACAATAAATAGAAAGTAAATAAATCCTAAAACTAAACCAGGTAAACAAAATCTAATTAAATTATTTTCCTTTAATGTTCAGTCAGTAAATAAATAAAACAGACCACAGTGGAAGAGTTTCAGTTTTATCTGAAGCTTTTTATCTACAACAGATTAATGATTAATGATTTAATCCTGCAGTTTCATAACATGAGCAACGTTCAGATTTTCTGTTGTTCACCTTTATTTTTCTAAATGTTGCTAAAAACATCAAAGATAGAAATCAGAGTAAAAGTAATTTTATAATAATGTTCTACAAACATGACAAGAAATTATTTAAAGGTGTTTGTTACTTTAGAAACCCTATAAAATATGTTATTTTATAATTGTTGTTTTTTTTAATCAATTTTTTTATCCTGGTCAGGGTCACAGTGGGCACGGTTACACCACGGACAGACGACCTGACCGAGGTGTTTTCTGACTTTTTCCTAATGAATCGGTCCCACCACGACCCTGACCAGGATAAACTGTCAATGAATAAATGAATGATTAATATCTTGATTTACACTGATTTTTGATAAATAAAATCCTTCCAAAATAATAACAATAATAAATATAAATATAATAATAATAAATATAATAATAATAATAAATATAAATATAATAATAACAATAATAAATATAATAATAATAATAACAATAATAAATATAAATATAATAATAATAATAAATATAAATTTAATAATAATAAATATAAATATAATAACAATAATAAAATATAAATATAATAACAATAATAAATATAAATATAATAACAATAATAAATATAAATATAATAACAATAATAAATATAATAATAATAATAACAATAATAAATATAAATTTTATAATAATAAATATAAATATAATAACAGTAATAAAATATAAATATAATAACAATAATAAATATAAATATAATAACAATAATAAATATAAATATAATAACAATAATAAAATATAAATATAATAACAATAATAAATATAATAATAATAATAACAATAATAAATATAAATTTAATAATAATAAATATAAATATAATAACAATAATAAATATAAATATAATAACAATAATAAAATATAATAATAATAATAATAATAAATATAATAATAATAAACAGTTTTATTGTTATTTAGCCACAGAGAGTGTGTGCGTGTGTGCGTGCGTGTGTGTGTGTGTACATGTGGGTTGAGTTGTGACGTCATGGCGCTGGTGGGTGGAGCTTGTACCTTTGTACCAGGAAGTCAGTGAGCAGTTCCTGACAGTAGAAGGTTCGGGAGTGTAAACACGGAACCATCCGGTCCAGAACGGAAATAAATCCCTAAATGATTGGATATCTGAGTGTGTGAGTAGAGACGGAGTGATGCTGACAGTACTGAGTTAATAATAATAATAGTTATAATAATAATAATAGTCGGGATTAGTGTTGCTGTGTGATGGTGCCTGTGGGAGAGAAACCGAACCTGGTTCCGGGCAGGATCCGCTTCCTGTTCCGCTGTGTTCAGAACTTCCGGAGGAAGCAGCCGCTCCCGGAGTCTCTCTGCTATGTTCCTAAAGAGGTGTGTTATAAAGTCTGTAAGGACTCCGGTTCCGGTTCTGGTTCCAGCTCCACGGCTCCGGGTTCGTGTCCCCCGGGGGGAGTGACCCTGATCCCGGTGTGGGAGAGTCCGCACTCCCCCCCCAACAGAAAAACAGCCAAGTTCAACATCGAGACCCGCAAAGGAACCTGCATCCGAACCTCAGGAGAAGAGTACTACAACACCCACGGGCTCTGGCTCAAGATCACCAAGGTAACAGTACAGGACACGTACACTGAACCCGGTCCAGGGGTGCTGGGTCAGAGGTACTGGGTCAGGAGTACTGGGGTCAGGAGTACTGGGTCAGGAGTACTGGGTCAGGAGTACTGGGGTCAGGAGTACTGGGTCAGAGGTACTGGGGTCAGGAGTACTGGGGTCAGGAGTACTGGGTCAGAGGTACTGGGTCAGGAGTACTGGGTCAGAGGTACTGGGGTCAGGAGTACTGGGGTCAGGAGTACTGGGTCAGAGGTACTGGGTCAGGAGTACTGGGTCAGAGGTACTGGGTCAGGAGTACTGGGTCAGGAGTACTGGGTCAGGAGTACTGGGTCAGGAGTACTGGGTCAGAGGTACTGGGGTCAGGAGTACTGGGGTCAGGAGTACTGGGTCAGAGGTACTGGGGTCAGGAGTACTGGATCAGAGGTACTGGGGTCAGGAGTACTGGGGTCAGGAGTACTGGGTCAGAGGTACTGGGTCAGGAGTACTGGGTCAGAGGTACTGGGGTCAGGAGTACTGGGGTCAGGAGTACTGGGTCAGAGGTACTGGGTCAGGAGTACTGGGTCAGGAGTACTGGATCAGAGGTACTGGGGTCAGGAGTACTGGATCAGAGGTACTGGGGTCAGGAGTACTGGATCAGAGGTACTGGGTCAGGAGTACACAAGTGACAGTACACAATCTAAGCAATTGAAGGTTAAGGGCCTTGCTCAAGGGCCCAACAGTGGCAACCTGGCAGTGGTGGGGTGTGAACCGGCAACCTTCTGATTACTGGTCCAGTACCTTAACCACAAGGCTACAGCTTTATGTGAAGCCACACTTGTAAACGTGCAGAAGGTGGCTTGGCCTAGCAGTTAAGGTACTGGACTAGTAAGCAGAAGGTTGCTGGTTCAAGCCCCACCACTGCCAGGTTGCCACTGTTGGGCCCCTGAGCGAGGCTCTTAACCTTGAATAGCTTGAACTGTACACTGTAAGTCACTTTGGATAAAAGCATCTGCTAAATACCTCAAATGTAAAGGTACCAGAACTGGCGCTGGATGTTGAACTCAGTGTTGGTAACGTTAGGGAAGGACCTTTTTGTCTGTGGCCCGGAGAGCATGATGTACATCATTATCAAGAAGCTGGAAGCTGGACATCTCAAGCACTCCACATCATGTTTCCACTGTGTATCGGTCCACGTCAGATGAATTGAAGCCCAGAGAACTCGTCAGCGTTCCTGGATGTTCTTGATATTCGTCTGAACGTGTGTCTGTAGATGCAGTGGTGAGCCGTGTTTACTGACCAGGGTTTTCTGAAGCACTCCAGAGTCCATGTGGTTCTGTTTACTACAGGAGCAGGTCTGGACTTAATACAGCTGGAACCGTTGTTTATCAGTGTGTCAGTATCAGTGGGAGTGGTGGAGGAGTACAGAGAGTGTAGTGTGTTCCTCTGTACTGTACATGTCTGGTGGGAGGAAGCGACCGGTGGCTACATGTGTGTCGGAGGAAGCATGTGCTAGCCGGAAGCCCTCCACCGTTACTGAGGGCAATGTGCATGTAGTGATGGTCGTGAGTGCACTGGGGAATTGGAAAGGACTAAATTGGGAGAGAATCTACAGAAATGCCTCCCTGTTCCTCACTGTTCCTCCCTGTGCCTCCCTGTACCTCCCTGTTCCTCACTGTTCCTCCCTGTACCTCCCTGTTCCTCACTGTTCCTCCCTGTACCTCCCTGTTCCTCACTGTTCCTCACTGTTCCTCCCTGTTCCTCACTGTTCCTCCCTGTACCTCCCTGTTCCTCCCTGTTCCTCACTGTTCCTCCCTGTTCCTCCCTGTTCCTCACTGTTCCTCCCTGTTCCTCCCTGTACCTCCCTGTTCCTCACTGTTCCTCCCTGTTCCTCACTGTTCCTCCCTGTTCCTCCCTGTTCCTCACTGTTCCTCCCTGTTCCTCCCTGTACCTCCCTGTTCCTCACTGTTCCTCCCTGTACCTCCCTGTTCCTCACTGTTCCTCCCTGTACCTCCCTGTTCCTCACTGTTCCTCCCTGTTCCTCCCTGTACCTCCCTGTTCCTCACTGTTCCTCCCTGTTCCTCCCTGTACCTCCCTGTTCCTCCCTGTTCCTCCCTGTACCTCCCTGTTCCTCACTGTTCCTCCCTGTACCTCCCTGTTCCTCACTGTTCCTCCCTGTACCTCCCTGTTCCTCACTGTTCCTCCCTGTTCCTCCCTGTACCTCCCTGTTCCTCACTGTTCCTCCCTGTTCCTCCCTGTACCTCCCTGTTCCTCACTGTTCCTCCCTGTTCCTCCCTGTTCCTCACTGTTCCTCCCTGTTCCTCCCTGTACCTCCCTGTTCCTCACTGTTCCTCCCTGTTCCTCCCTGTTCCTCACTGTTCCTCCCTGTGCCTCCCTGTTCCTCACTGTTCCTCCCTGTTCCTCCCTGTACCTCCCTGTTCCTCACTGTTCCTCCCTGTTCCTCACTGTTCCTCCCTGTTCCTCCCTGTTCCTCACTGTTCCTCCCTGTTCCTCCCTGTACCTCCCTGTTCCTCACTGTTCCTCCCTGTACCTCCCTGTTCCTCCCTGTTCCTCTCTGTGCCTCTCTGTTCCTCCCTGTTCCTCTCTGTTCCTCCCTGTTCCTCTCTGTGCCTCTCTGTTCCTCCCTGTTCCTCTCTGTGCCTCCTGTTCCTCCCTGTTCCTCCCTGTTCCTCACTGTTCCTCACTGTTCCTCCCTGTTCCTCACTGTTCCTCCCTGTTCCTCTCTGTGCCTCACTGTTCCTCACTGTACCTCCCTGTTCCTCCCTGTTCCTCTCTGTGCCTCTCTGTTCCTCTCTGTGCCTCTCTGTTCCTCCCTGTTCCTCTCTGTGCCTCCTGTTCCTCCCTGTTCCTCCCTGTTCCTCACTGTTCCTCACTGTTCCTCCCTGTTCCTCACTGTTCCTCCCTGTTCCTCTCTGTGCCTCTCTGTTCCTCACTGTACCTCCCTGTTCCTCCCTGTTCCTCTCTGTGCCTCTCTGTTCCTCTCTGTGCCTCTCTGTTCCTCCCTGTTCCTCTCTGTGCCTCTCTGTTCCTCCCTGTTCCTCTCTGTGCCTCCTGTTCCTCACTGTTCCTCCCTGTTCCTCTCTGTGCCTCACTGTTTCTCACTGTGCCTCTCTGTTCCTCCCTGTTCCTCTCTGTGCCTCCTGTTCCTCTCTGTTCCTCCCTGTTCCTCTCTGTTCCTCCCTGTTCCTCTCTGTGCCTCTCTGTTCCTCCCTGTTCCTCTCTGTGCCTCCTGTTCCTCCCTGTTCCTCCCTGTTCCTCACTGTTCCTCCCTGTTCCTCACTGTTCCTCCCTGTTCCTCTCTGTGCCTCACTGTTCCTCACTGTACCTCCCTGTTCCTCCCTGTTCCTCTCTGTGCCTCTCTGTTCCTCCCTGTTCCTCTCTGTGCCTCCTGTTCCTCTCTGTGCCTCCTGTTCCTCTCTGTTCCTCCCTGTTCCTCCCTGTTCCTCACTGTTCCTCTCTGTTCCTTCCTGTTCCTCTCTGTGCCTCTCTGTTCCTCCCTGTTCCTCCCTGTTCCTCACTGTGCCTCTCTGTTCCTCCCTGTTCCTCTCTGTGCCTCCTGTTCCTCACTGTTCCTCTCTGTGCCTCACTGTTTCTCACTGTGCCTCTCTGTTCCTCCCTGTTCCTCTCTGTGCCTCCTGTTCCTCTCTGTTCCTCCCTGTTCCTCTCTGTGCCTCTCTGTTCCTCCCTGTTCCTCTCTGTTCCTCCCTGTTCCTCTCTGTGCCTCTCTGTTCCTCCCTGTTCCTCTCTGTGCCTCCTGTTCCTCCCTGTTCCTCCCTGTTCCTCACTGTTCCTCACTGTTCCTCCCTGTTCCTCCCTGTTCCTCTCTGTGCCTCACTGTTCCTCACTGTACCTCCCTGTTCCTCCCTGTTCCTCTCTGTGCCTCCTGTTCCTCCCTGTTCCTCTCTGTGCCTCTCTGTGCCTCCTGTTCCTCCCTGTTCCTCTCTGTGCCTCTCTGTTCCTCTCTGTGCCTCTCTGTTCCTCCCTGTTCCTCTCTGTGCCTCACTGTGCCTCTCTGTTCCTCCCTGTTCCTCTCTGTTCCTCCCTGTTCCTCCCTGTTCCTCTCTGTTCCTCCCTGTTCCTCTCTGTGCCTCTCTGTTCCTCCCTGTTCCTCTCTGTTCCTCCCTGTTCCTCTCTGTGCCTCTCTGTTCCTCCCTGTTCCTCTCTGTGCCTCCTGTTCCTCCCTGTTCCTCCCTGTTCCTCACTGTTCCTCACTGTTCCTCCCTGTTCCTCACTGTTCCTCCCTGTTCCTCTCTGTGCCTCACTGTTCCTCACTGTACCTCCCTGTTCCTCCCTGTTCCTCTCTGTGCCTCTCTGTTCCTCTCTGTGCCTCTCTGTTCCTCCCTGTTCCTCTCTGTGCCTCCTGTTCCTCCCTGTTCCTCCCTGTTCCTCACTGTTCCTCACTGTTCCTCCCTGTTCCTCACTGTTCCTCCCTGTTCCTCTCTGTGCCTCACTGTTCCTCACTGTACCTCCCTGTTCCTCCCTGTTCCTCTCTGTGCCTCTCTGTTCCTCTCTGTGCCTCTCTGTTCCTCCCTGTTCCTCTCTGTGCCTCTCTGTTCCTCCCTGTTCCTCTCTGTGCCTCCTGTTCCTCACTGTTCCTCCCTGTTCCTCTCTGTGCCTCACTGTTTCTCACTGTGCCTCTCTGTTCCTCCCTGTTCCTCTCTGTGCCTCCTGTTCCTCTCTGTTCCTCCCTGTTCCTCTCTGTTCCTCCCTGTTCCTCTCTGTGCCTCTCTGTTCCTCCCTGTTCCTCTCTGTGCCTCCTGTTCCTCCCTGTTCCTCCCTGTTCCTCACTGTTCCTCACTGTTCCTCCCTGTTCCTCACTGTTCCTCCCTGTTCCTCTCTGTGCCTCACTGTTCCTCACTGTACCTCCCTGTTCCTCCCTGTTCCTCTCTGTGCCTCTCTGTTCCTCCCTGTTCCTCTCTGTGCCTCCTGTTCCTCCCTGTTCCTCCCTGTTCCTCACTGTTCCTCCCTGTTCCTCACTGTTCCTCCCTGTTCCTCTCTGTGCCTCACTGTTCCTCACTGTACCTCCCTGTTCCTCCCTGTTCCTCTCTGTGCCTCCTGTTCCTCCCTGTGCCTCCCTGTTCCTCTCTGTGCCTCCTGTTCCTCTCTGTTCCTCCCTGTTCCTCCCTGTTCCTCTCTGTGCCTCTCTGTTCCTCCCTGTTCCTCTCTGTGCCTCCTGTTCCTCCCTGTTCCTCCCTGTTCCTCACTGTTCCTCCCTGTTCCTCCCTGTTCCTCTCTGTTCCTTCCTGTTCCTCTCTGTGCCTCTCTGTTCCTCCCTGTTCCTCCCTGTTCCTCACTGTTCCTCACTGTTCCTCCCTGTTCCTCACTGTTCCTCCCTGTTCCTCTCTGTTCCTCCCTGTTCCTCTCTGTGCCTCTCTGTTCCTCCCTGTTCCTCTCTGTGCCTCCTGTTCCTCCCTGTTCCTCACTGTTCCTCCCTGTGCCTCACTGTTCCTCCATGTGCCTCCCTGTTCCTCCCTGTTCCTCTCTGTGCCTCCTGTACCTCCCTGTTCCTCACTGTGCCTCACTGTTCCTCTCTGTGCCTCCTGTACCTCCCTGTTCCTCTCTGTGCCTCCTGTTCCTCCCTGTTCCTCACTGTTCCTCACTGTTCCTCCATGTGCCTCCCTGTTCCTCCCTGTTCCTCACTGTTCCTCACTGTTCCTCCCTGTTCCTCTCTGTGCCTCCTGTACCTCCCTGTTCCTCCCTGTTCCTCCCAGTTTCTCCCTGTGCCTCCCTGTGCCTCCCTGTTCCTCCCTGTTCCTCCCTGTACCTCCCTGTTCCTCCCTGTACCTTCCTGTTCCTCCCAGTTCCTCCCTGTGCCTCCCTGTTCCTCCCTGTGCCTCCCTGTTCCTACCTGTGCCTCCCTGTTCCTCCCTGTACCTCCCTGTTCCTCCCAGTTCCTCCCTGTGCCTCCCTGTTCCTCCCTGTACCTCCCTGTTCCTCCCTGTGCCTCCCAGTTCCTCCCTGTGCCTCCCTGTGCCTCCCTGTTCCTCCCTGTGCCTCCCTGTTCCTCCCTGTACCTCCCTGTTCCTCCCAGTTCCTCCCTGTGCCTCCCTGTTCCTCCCTGTGCCTCCCTGTGCCTCCCTGTGCCTCCCAGTTCCTCCCTGTGCCTCCCTGTTCCTCACTGTTCCTCCATGTTCCTCCATGTGCCTCCCTGTTCCTCCCAGTGCCTCCCTGTGCCTCCCTGTTCCTCCCTGTTCCTCCCTGTGCCTCCCTGTTCCTCCCTGTTCCTCACTGTTCCTCCATGTGCCTCCCTGTTCCTCCCTGTGCCTCCCTGTGCCTCCCTGTTCCTCCATGTTCCTCCATGTGCCTCCCTGTTCCTCCCTGTTCCTCCCTGTTCCTCCCTGTGCCTCCCTGTTCCTCCATGTGCCTCCCTGTTCCTCCCTGTTCCTCCCTGTGCCTCCCTGTGCCTCCCTGTGCCTCCCTGTTCCTCCATGTTCCTCCATGTGCCTCCCTGTTCCTCCCTGTTCCTCCCTGTGCCTCCCTGTGCCTCCATGTTCCTCCATGTGCCTCCCTGTGCCTCCCTGTGCCTCCCTGTTCCTCCATGTTCCTCCATGTGCCTCCCTGTTCCTCCCTGTGCCTCCATGTTCCTCCATGTGCCTCCCTGTTCCTCCCTGTTCCTCCCTGTGCCTCCCTGTGCCTCCCTGTTCCTCCATGTTCCTCCCTGTTCCTCCCTGTTCCTCCCTGTGCCTCCCTGTGCCTCCCTGTGCCTCCATGTTCCTCCATGTGCCTCCCTGTTCCTCCCTGTTCCTCCCTGTGCCTCCCTGTGCCTCCCTGTTCCTCCATGTTCCTCCATGTGCCTCCCTGTTCCTACATGTGCCTCCCTGTTCCTCCCTGTGCCTCCCTGTACCTCCCTGTTCCTCCCAGTTCCTCCATGTGCCTCCCTGTTCCTCCCTGTGCCTCGGCACGTCCTCAGTGTTCCACACCTCACCCTCCTTATTTGACTGTATTTTACTATGGAGCAGCAGTGCGGGGGGTGTGTTTGGTCACGGTGATCACAGTGCAGACGGTTCAGACGTCACTGCAGATTTGGGTAAATAAACAGAACTGGGACAAAACCACAAACACACTGGAACCATTAAAAGCACACACACACACACACACACATATACGTACACACACACACACTGACACACACACACACACTGACACACACACACTAACACACACACACACACACACACACATCATATTGACCTCACCCTGCTGACTCACTGCTGTCAGACGCCACTCTCCATTTACATCTGTGTGTGTGTGTGTGTGTGTGTGTACGTGCGTGTGTGCGTGTGTGTGTGTGTGTGTGTGTGTGTGTACGTGCGTGTGTGCGTGTGTGTGTGTGTGTGTACGTGTGTGTGTGTGTGTGTACGTGTATGTGTGTGTACATGTGTGTATATGTGTGTACGTGTGTGTGTACGTGTGTGTGTACGTGTGTGTGTGTGTGTGTACGTGTGTGTGTGTGTGTGTGTACGTGTATGTGTGTGTACGTGTGTGTATATGTGTGTACGTGTGTGTACGTGTGTGTGTGTACAGGAGCAGTTGGAGCAGTACCGCACTAATGTAGATGTGGAGGAGGGCTGGATCTTGGCGTGTAAACACACTGATGGAGGAACCAGGCTGGTTCATGTGGAACATCCGGACTCAGTGAGCCGCCAGCAGCAGCTGTTTGGATTCGACCACAAACCCTGTAACAGGTGAGTTCATCACGGTTCCTCGCGGTTCCTCACGGTTCTTCATGGTTCCTCAAGGTTGTTTGTAGTTCCTCACGGTTCTTCATGGTTTCTCGAGGTTCCTCAAGGTTGTTTGTAGTTCCTCATGGTTCCTCAGGGCTGTTTGTAGTTCCTCATGGTTCCTCACGGTTCCTCACGGTTCCTCGTGGTTCCTCAAGGTTGTTTGTAGTTCCTCACGGTTCCTCACAGTTCTTCACAATTCCTTATGGTTCCTCACGGTTCCTCATGGTTCCTTAAGACTGTTTATAGCTCCTTACGGTTCCTTAGAGTTCTTCATGGTTCCTCAAGGCTGTTTGTAGTTCCTCCTGTCATGCAACCCATGGTTCCAGACCCACTGCAACCTTGATCAGGTCAGCAAACTCCATAAACAAACACTGACAGTAGTATGGATGGTACTGACCTGAGCAACAACAGCTCAGTGAGTAGACTCTCAGTACCGGGTTCAGAACTGCCCGTGGAAGCAACATCAGCACGAGCGTCCTCTAATATAGTGAAGGATCGCCTGTGGTGGTGTAAAGCACACCACTATTAGACCCTGGAGTTCTCCTGATTGAAGAAACCGTGTGGTGTGGGGCCGTGTTTGACAGATTCGCCCCTTTCGGTTCCAGTGAATGGAAATCTGAGTGTTGCAGCAAACAGTGCCAAGCAGTTTAGGGAATACCCTCTCCTGTTAGGTCCTCAGTAAATAATAATAATAATAATAATGTGATGATTAATGAGGTCCTGGTGTTGGCTTTCGGCAGGTGGGAGCAGGTCGTGGATGCTGAGTGTTGTCTCCACCTGGGAGCGCGTCTGACGGTGGCTGAACGGGATGAAGCTGCAGTACAGAAGCTCAGGTGAGGTGCAGTGAGGGCGGGAATGGGCCCTCGAGCAAGGCCCTTAACCATAAGATGCTTTGGATAAAAAGGGGCCTCTGTGCAGCGCCACCGATCAGCCAGCGGAGGGCGTAATAGCTGTCGTTATGAGGAGGTGATATCTCCAGCGGAGGGGATTCCTCATAACGGCAGCAATTACCCCCTCTGCTGGCTGATCGATGGCGCTGCACAGAGATATTGGGGGATAGTGGAGACTCTGTGCGCGATACGGCTCTCCGTATGAACCAGTGTGATGAGATGATGAGGTGTAACGATGGTGGTGCGCGGATCTTTGTGTGCAGGTTTGTTCCTCCCACCTGGACGTTCGAGTGTGATGAGGACCTGGTTCATTACTTTTATGATCATGTCGGTAAGGAGGACGAGAACCTGGGCAGCGTGAAGCAGTGCGTCAACAGCATCGACGTTTCCTCCTGCTCGGTACGTCTCACTGCACACTGCACGTGGTCCTGACGGGGGGGGTCCTGACTCCGGAGATCTGAGGGTTTCTCACTGTACTTCTGAAGAGTCGTTATTATAGAGTCGAGAGTCAGAAGTTTACATGCAATTATAAGAAAAATTTTATGCAATGCAGCATATTAGTTGGGATATACCCAGTTCCCCTGTGTATTCTAGTAACAGTAACAGTGTAATCCAGTGTAGTGTAATACATTGTAATGCAGTATATTCTAGTGTAATACAGTAAAATACAGTGCAGTGTAATATAGTGCAGGGTAATACAGTGTGATGCAGTGTAATATAGTAAAATACAGTGCAGTGTAATATAATGCAGGGTAATACAGTGTGATGCAGTGTAATACAGTAAAATACAGTGCAGTGTAATATAGTGCAGGGTAATACAGTGTGATGCAGTGTAATATAGTATAATACATTGTAATGCAGTGTAATACAGTAAAATACAGTGCAGTGTAATATAGTGCAGGGTAATACAGTGTGATGCAGTGTAATATAGTACAATACAGTGCAGTGTAATATAGTGCAGGGTAATACAGTGTGATGCAGTGTAATATAGTATAATACATTGTAATGCAGTGTAATACAGTAAAATACAGTGCAGTGTAATATAATGCAGGGTAATACATTGTAATGCAGTGTAATACAGTAAAATACAGTGCGGTGTAATATAATGCAGGGTAATACATTGTAATGCAGTGTAATACAGTAAAATACAGTGCAGTGTAATATAATGCAGGGTAATACAGTGTGATGCAGTGTAATACAGTAAAATACAGTGCAGTGTAATATAGTGCAGGGTAATACAGTGTGATGCAGTGTAATATAGTAAAATACAGTGCAGTGTAATATAGTGCAGGGTAATACAGTGTGATGCAGTGTAATATAGTATAATACATTGTAATGCAGTAAAATACAGTGCAGTGTAATATAATGCAGGGTAATACATTGTAATGCAGTGTAATACAGTAAAATACAGTGCGGTGTAATATAATGCAGGGTAATACATTGTAATGCAGTGTAATACAGTAAAATACAGTGCAGTGTAATATAATGCAGGGTAATACAGTGTGATGCAGTGTAATACAGTAAAATACAGTGCAGTGTAATATAGTGCAGGGTAATACAGTGTGATGCAGTGTAATATAGTATAATACATTGTAATGCAGTGTAATACAGTAAAATACAGTGCAGTGTAATATAATGCAGGGTAATACATTGTAATGCAGTGTAATACAGTAAAATACAGTGCGGTGTAATATAATGCAGGGTAATACATTGTAATGCAGTGTAATACAGTAAAATACAGTGCAGTGTAATATAATGCAGGGTAATACATTGTAATGCAGTGTAATACAGTAAAATACAGTGCGGTGTAATATAATGCAGGGTAATACATTGTAATGCAGTGTAATACAGTAAAATACAGTGCAGTGTAATATAATGCAGGGTAATACAGTGTGATGCAGTGTAATACAGTAAAATACAGTGCAGTGTAATATAGTGCAGGGTAATACAGTGTGATGCAGTGTAATATAGTGTAATACATTGTAATGCAGTGTAATACAGTGCAGTGTAATACAGTGTGATGCAGTGTAATATAGTATAATACATTGTAATGCAGTGTAATACAGTGCAGTGTAATACAGTGTGATGCAGTGTAATATAGTATAATACATTGTAATGCAGTGTAATACAGTGCAGTGTAATACAGTGTGATGCAGTGTAATATAGTATAATACATTGTAATGCAGTGTAATACAGTGCAGTGTAATGCAGTATATTCCAGTGTAATACAGTACAGTGTAATACAGTGTGATGCAGTGTAATATAGTATAATACATTGTAATGCAGTGTAATACAGTGCAGTGTAATACAGTGTGATGCAGTGTAATATAGTATAATACATTGTAATGCAGTGTAATACAGTGCAGTGTAATGCAGTATATTCCAGTGTAATACAGTGCAGTGTAATACAGTGTGATGCAGTGTAATATAGTATAATACATTGTAATGCAGTGTAATACAGTGCAGTGTAATGCAGTATATTCCAGTGTAATACAGTGCAGTGTAATACAGTGTGATGCAGTGTAATATAGTATAATACATTGTAATGCAGTGTAATACAGTGCAGTGTAATACAGTATATTCCAGTGTAATACAGTGCAGTGTAATACAGTGTGATGCAGTGTAATATAGTATAATACATTGTAATGCAGTGTAATACAGTGCAGTGTAATGCAGTATATTCCAGTGTAATACAGTACAGTGTAATACAGTGCGGTATAATCCAGTGTGGTCTAGTGCAGTGTAATACAGTGCAGGGTAACACAGTGTGATGCAGTGCAGTGAAATGCAGTGTAATTCAGTGCAATCCAGTGTAATGTAATGCAGTGTAGTGCAATACAGTGTGATGCAGTGTAAATACATTGTAATGCAGTGTAATACAGTAAAATACAGTGCAGTGTAATACAGTGTAGTGTAATACAGTGTAGTGTAATCCAGTGTAATCCAGTGCCATGTAATCCAGAGTAATGAAGTGCAGTGGATGATGACAGTATGTTAAAGTGTTACAGTGAGTGTGTTTTTGTGCAGGACCCCAGTGGTGGTGCAGCATGTCTGACTGATGGAGATATTGATACGTTTTGGGAGAGCGACGGCCTGCAGGGGCAGCACTGGATCCGCCTCCACATGAAGAGAGGAACTATAGTCAAGTACAGAGTCACCACTTCATCCATCCATCCACTCACTCACTCATTTATTTATTCATTCACTCAGTGTTTGTGTATCAGTACAGTGTGTGACTGAGTGAACCTCTAACCCCCCCCCCCCCCTCTGCCCCCCCCCCCCCCTGTTGCCCCCGGTGTGTTACAGTAAGCTGATAATGATGATGGACTCCAGTGACGACACGTACCTGCCCAAACGAGTGTGTGTGTACGGGGGAGAGGGAGAACACCTGAAGAAATACAGCGACGTCACCATCGACGAGTGAGTTCCTCTCTTAACTCCTACTAAACCTTAGCATTTGGGGCGATCGGGGCTTGAACCTGCGACCTTCAGATCACTGGTCCCTGCTGAGAGGGTGCAGTGTGAACACTAAACACACATAAAGACTCAAAACACTTCAACATGCTGCCCCCTACAGGACTGGCTGGTTAATACAGGTAGGGAGAAGCAACAGTTTGGCAGCAACAGTTTAGGGAAGGCCCTCCTGTTCCTACCTACAAGTTCACACAGTCAGCTGTCCACGTATATGACCGAAAGTATTTGGACGCCTGATCGTGAGCTCGGTATTAAAACAGAGCGACCCTCTGTGTGATCTTTCCAGCTGCAACAACATCTGCTCTTCAGAGAAGCTTCTCACAAGACTTTGAAGTGTGTCTGTGGGGATTTGTGCCCATTCATTTAAAAGAGTATTTGTATGGCAGGGCGCTGATTGATTTCACAGTCGATGTTCCGGTTCATCCCAGAGCTGTTGAGTGGGGTGAGGTCAGGGCTCTGTGCAGGACACTGGAGCTTTTCTTCACGTCTTTATAGAGCCTGAAAGGTCCTTCCCTAAACTGTTGCCGCAAAGTCAGAAGCATCATGAATCATTTCCTTTATATGATTGATATATTACAGCTGTTAGTGACTGTTGTGGCTGAAACACATGAATTCAGTAATAAGAAAAGGTGTCCCAATACTTTTGACAGCGCGTGGATGTGTTGTGATTGGTCGCTGTGGTTGTTGCAGGAATCTGATTGGTGAGGTGTGTGTGCTGGAGGACATGACGGTGCATCTTCCCGTCATTGAGATCCGGATTGAGGAGTGTAGAGGTAAAGAAATCAAATCTAACCTTCATCCATCATTTAAATTAAAGCACACGTACCATAACTATCGGCACCCCTGCACACGCTGAGTGCTGATTATTGATGATTATTTTCAGCTCCTGATACCAGACAGTTTCTGACTGAATTGTTTCCTGTGTGAATCTGAGCCGCTCTGTATGTTCGGCGGTGTTTCAGGGCGTGGCCGGGCGTGGCAGGGCGTGGCCGGGCGTGTTCCCGGGTTTAATATGAGTGTTCTATTCCAGACAGCGGGATCGATGTGAGGATCAGAGGGTTAAAGATCAAATCCTCGTGTGAGAGGGAGCTCGGCCTGAACGCCGACATCTTCAAATCCCCAAACCTGGTGCGCTACCCCCGACTGGAGGGCACCACGCCCGACGTCCTGTACCGCCGCATGCTCGTCATTCTCAGGTAGTACCGGAATACCTTCATCTTTAGTACACACACACACACACACACACACACACACACACACACACTTAACCATCACTACACACACACACACACACAACACCATTACTACACACACACACACATCACTACACACACACACACACACTATCACTATGCCCATAACTACACACACACTTAACCATCACTACACACACACACACACACACACACACACACACAACACCATTACTACACACACACACATCACTACACACACACACACACACTATCACTATGCCCATAACTACACACACACTTAACCATCACTACACACACACACACATCACTACACACACACACACACACTATCACTATGCCCATAACTACACACACACTTAACCATCACTACACACACACACACACATCACTACACACACACACACACACTATCACTATGCCCATAACTACACACACACTTAACCATCACTACACACACACACACACACACACACACACAACACCATTACTACACACACACACATCACTACACACACACACACACACTATCACTATGCCCATAACTACACACACACTTAACCATTACTACACACACACACACATCACTACACACACACACACACACTATCACTATGCCCATAACTACACACACACTTAACCATCACTACACACACACACACACACACACACACACACAACACCATTACTACACACACACACTATCACTACGCCCATAACTACACACACACACACACATCACTACACACAAGTCAAGTCAAGTCAACTTTATTTATATAGCGCTTTTTACAATAGACATTGTCTCAAAGCAACTTCACAAAATCCAGGACCAACAGATACAAAAACCCCTGTTGAGCAAGCCGAGGGCGACTGTGGCAAGGAAAAACTCCCTGAAAATTACAGGAAGAAACCTTGAGAGGAACCAGACTCAACAGGGCCCATCCTTCTTGGGTGGTCTGGAGGATACTTTAAATAAATACACGATTTACACATCATACAAACACAGAATTAAATGATCTAAAAGTTATAACTGGTGATAAATAGATAAATAAACAATTAAATAATAAGAGTTGTTATCCGCTCTAGTCTTCAATAAAGTCTGTAGTGATTTCTTGTCGTTGCAATTACTCCAGACCCGTCACATCTGACAGGAGCAGCATCGTTGTCCCGGCAGTCTCGACTTTAATCCTTAACCTCGGCGGGTAAACAGGTTTCCATCAGAATGCCCTCGGGGTAAAACAACAGAGAATGTAGTTAATAATGTACAATGCTAGTTGACAAACAGTTTTACAGAGAGTTTTAGACTCCGGCAGCCCTAATTATTACAGCAGAACTAAAAGGGAGAGCGAGCAGGTAACAAGGTCATGAAGGCTTTCACAGGACATCAGCGCCCATCTCCCCACCGTCACCAAACCTGAGTGATCGGATAAGAGAGGCAGAACGACAGCAACCCAACACCCCTGATCACCACGAGTTTCTATGACCAAGAACCCCCAAAGCTCTGCGCCTTTGTCTATACTAATCAAAAGCCTGAGAAAATAAATATGTTTTCAGTCTAGACTTAAACATTGAGACGTGTCCGAATCCCGAATAGAGGCAGGAAGATTATTCCAGAGTTGTGGAGCTTTGTAAGAAAACGCTCTTCCACCAGCCGTGATCTTTTTAATTTTAGGAACTATAAGTAACCCTGCATCTTGTGACACACATAACACTATTACTACACACACACGTCAGTACACACTCACACAACCCCATCGCTACACACACACATATACACACGCACACTTAACCATCACTACACACACACAACACCATCGCTACACACAACACATCACTACACACACACACACACACACATAACACTATTACTACACACACACGTCAGTACACACTCACACAACCCCATCACTACACACACACACACACACACACACACACACACCACCATCGCTACACACACACATATACACACGCACACTTAACCATCACTACACACACACAACACCATCGCTACACACAACACATCACTACACACACACACACACACACATAACACTATTACTACACACACACGTCAGTACACACTCACACAACCCCATCACTACACACACACACACACACACACCACCATCGCTACACACACACATATACACACGCACACTTAACCATCACTACACACACACATCATTACTACACACACACACACATCACTACACACACACACACATCACTACACACACACACACACACACACACATAACACTATTACTACACACACATGTCAGTACACACTCACACAACCACATCACTACACACACCATCACTACACACACACAAGGTTGATAGTGTAATTAGTAATGTAACTGTGGGATTTGGTGCTTGTTTGTAGGTTTATTTCTCTGCTGGATGGTTTGTTACCGTATCTGGTACCTGCTTGGGATTACAGCCTGGGTACCTTCAACCAGATTAAAGTGAGTTCCACCACGCCCGCTACCCTCCACCCTCTGCCCGCTGTCCTTCACCACCCTCCCCCCCGCTGCCACAGTTCTAGTGTTTATGTTTTCTACACATTCTGTTGTGTTTATGGTGAAGAACCGGTTCTCTCACTTTTACTTCTTTATTTATTTAACACATTTCACTTTAATGTCTGTTTAAAACAAACGTTTCACCATCATTTCTTTTTTTTTACCCTTTGTAGGCTAGAAAATAATAATAATTAAATAATAATAATAATAATTTACTCTATAGACTCTGGCGCCCTCTGTTGTCCAGACATGTGATCGTCAGTCCTGTCTGAACCAACTGACAGTAGAGCCCTAATGCTGGTTCTTCATACTGACCTGAGTGTGTGTGTGTGTGGTGTGTGTGTGTGTGTATTGTGTGTGTGTGTGTAGAGTATAAAGCAGTTCCTGTTGTTATCGAAGCGCAGATCCGCTCTCATCATTCAGTGTCTGAAGGACTCCGAGTCCAGTAAACCCAGCTTCATGCCCCGACTCTACATCAACCGCCGTCTCGCCATGGAGCACCGCGACAACCCCACCCTCGACCCCGGCTGTAAAAACGCTGTGTTTACTCAGGTACACACACACACACACACTCACACAACCCCACCCTCGACCCCGGCTGTAAGAACGCCGTGTTTACTCAGGTACACACACACACACACATACACTCACAATACACACACCATCATGTGGGCAGCGGGTGTGTGTGTGTGTGGGGGGGGGATTCTGATGTTTTGGGTGATGAGTGTATAAATGTTTTGTACTGATAGCACAATAATAAGGGCGTGGTCTTTTATCTCTGTACAGGTTTTATTGATTAGATTTTGCTTTGATGTTTCAGGTGTACGAGGGTTTAAAGCTTTCAGATAAATATGAGAAAACTCTGGATTACAGGTCTGAACCTTTATTACATTTTATTACATTTATTAAACATCACACAGTCTGAATAAATCACCAACACATCACATACAGGAAATAATAACAAAATAAATACAGAAATAAAGTAAATACATCAGAACAGTGAGAGTAAGTGTGAGTGTGTGTTGGTGTGTAGGTGGCCCGCACGTCATGATCAGTGGTGGGAGTGTAAATTCATCGCTGAGGGAATCATCGATCAAGGTAACGTCACATCACATCATCACATCATCACAACTTATCACATCACATCATCACATCATCACATCATCACAACTTATCACATCACATCATCATCACAACTCAGCACATCTCATCACCTGTCTGTAACACACTGAGTAAAGTTGTTAATACCGTTTGTGTAGCTAAAAATGTGATGATCATGAGATGAGCTCTAAATAAAATATATAAATACATCTATAACAGGCTGAATCTTTCATTTGGTTTTTATTTTGATTAGATTGATCTGGTCCGACCTCCATTTGAACTGGTTAAATCTCCCGAGACCCTGAGGTTCAGAGACGATGATTTAGGAACTGAACCGTATTCATTAGGACGTGATTATGGAATTAAATGTAGAATTTATGTCTGTAGAGTTTGATGTGTGTTATTATTAATCACGTTCAGTCCTGATAATGATGAATCCCTCCTCTCTGGGGGGGGTGTAGGTGGTGGATTTCGGGATAGTTTAGCTGACATGTCGGAGGAGCTCTGTCCCAGTTCATCTGATTGTTCAATCCCATTACCGTTCTTCACCAGAACCTCCAACCAGGTACCAACCGTCCCAAAATATACGGACGCACATTCAGGGGCCACGTTATTAGGAGAGTGTGTGTGACGGTGTGTGTGTGTGTGTGTGTGTGTGTGTGATTGTTTTCAGGGTGCAGGGGAGGCGAGAGATTTTTATGTACCGAACCCGTCGTGTCAAGATTTTCAGAAGTTGGAGTGGATCGGTCAGCTGATGGGCGCGGCTCTGCGGGGGAAAGACTTCCTGGTACACACGTCTACATTATTCTGGTTTAATGACAGTAATTAATAACATCAGCTGTTAATTACAGCCCACACCATGATTCTGATTCTCTAATAACAGCGACTATTTGTAATAAATCATCACTCAGGGGGACCGAGACCGAAACATCGTTTAGCGTTTAGAGTCACATTTAACTTAATTACATTTATTAATATTTCTCTCTTTTTATTGTCCAACTTCTGATACACTCCGTCTCTCTGTGCGCTCTTAACATCTCTTATTGACCGACACCCATGCTGGACAACATGAGCCACTTTTTTCCACCAGTTAGGGTCTCAGCAGGTACGGAGGATGATGACGCTCCTCCCACCGCACTCCTCCATCTCTCACGTCTGCACCCTAACCAGACAGCAGGGGTCACTATTGCAGCGGCCAAGATGTTACACCCTATCCGGTCTCCCCCTGAGCGCCATCACAGAATGAAATCTTACAGTTGTTTACACATTAGTTACATTTTTCTGATTGGTTCCCTGTGACCTTTTAAATCTACATGTTGTGTTATTTATTATCTTTTGCCTCTTTTTGAGGTGTTTTTTGATGTTGTGGGTTTTGGTGTGTGCAGGTCCTGGCGCTGCCCGGTTTGGTGTGGAAGCAGCTGATTGGTGAGAGCGTGAGCTGGACTGAAGATTTTCCTGCCGTGGATTCAGTTCTGGTCAGAAACTCTGCAGATAAAAACTAAATGATTCCACGGATCACACTCGAACCCTGAGCCGGGTACACTGTGTGTGTGTGTGTGTGTGTGTGTGTGTGTGTGCAGGTGAAGCTGTTAGATGCCATGGAGCACATGGATAAAGCCACGTTTGAGTTTAAGTTTGGACAGGAGCTGGTGTACAGCACCCCGCTGAGCGACGGCCGGCCGCTGGAACTCATCCCCGCCGGCAGCTCGGTGGTGGTTAAATACGAGGAGCGACTGGAGTTCATTCACCTGGTCAAGAAGGTCCGACTAGAGGAGAGTCGCCAACAGGTACCACACACACACACCTGTACACACACATATATACACACACACACCTGTACACACACACACACACCTGTTCACACACACACACCTGTACACACACACACACACACCTGTACACACACACACACATATACACACACACACACACCTGTACACACACACACACACACACACACCTGTACACACACACCTGCACACACACATATACACACACACACACCTGTACACACACACCTGCACACACACATATACACACACACACACCTGTTCACACACACACCTGCACACCTGTACACACACACCTGTACACACACACACACACCTGTACACACACACACACACACACACCTGTACACACACATATACACACACACACACCTGTACACACACACACCCTTGTTCACACACACACCTGCACACCTGTACACACACACACACCTGTACACACACACCCCTGTAGACACACTCCTGTACATATACACACACACCTGTACACACACACCTGCACACACACATATACACACACACACACACCTGTACACACACACACACACACACACACCTGTACACACACACACACCTGTACACACACACACACACACACCTGTACACACACACCTGCACACACACATATACACACACACACACCTGTACACACACATATACACACACACACACCTGTACACACACACACCCTTGTTCACACACACACCTGCACACCTGTACACACACACACACCTGTACACACACACCCCTGTAGACACACTCCTGTACATATACACACACACCTGTGCACACACACCTGCACACACACATATACACACACACACACACACCTGTACACACACACACACACACACACACCTGTACACACACACACACCTGTACACACACACACACACACACCTGTACACACACACCTGCACACACACATATACACACACACACACCTGTTCACACACACACACCTGCACACCTGTACACACACACCTGTACACACACACACACACACCTGTACACACACACACACACACACACACACCTGTACACACACATATACACACACACACACCTGTACACACACACACCCTTGTTCACACACACACCTGCACACCTGTACACACACACACACCTGTACACACACACACACACACACACACACCTGTACACACACATATACACACACACACACCTGTACACACACACACCCTTGTTCACACACACACCTGCACACCTGTACACACACACCCCTGTAGACACACTCCTGTACATATACACACACACCTGTACACACACACACACACACCTGTACACACACACACACACACACACACACACCTGTACACACACATATACACACACACACACCTGTACACACACACACCCTTGTTCACACACACACCTGCACACCTGTACACACACACCCCTGTAGACACACTCCTGTACATATACACACACATCTGCACATACACCTGCACACACACACACACACACACACACACACCTGTACACACACACCCCTGTAGACACACTCCTGTACATATACACACACACCTGTACACACACACACACACACATGCACATACACCTGCACACACACACACACACACACACCTGCACACACACCTGTACAACACTATATCCCTGTGACCTTCGACCCCTCAGCTGGCACTGCGTTAAATCCCGACCTGCTTGTGTAGGAATCTGGAATCCTTCAGAAAACCCTGGTCAGTAAACACGGCTCACCGCTGCATCTACAGACACGAGTTCAGAGACGTGAGCTGTGGTCTGACCAGCTCTCAGATTGTTTCTGTAAATGATGGACGTCGTTTCCTCCGAGCCAAAGAGTAAACGGTCCTTCCCTAATGTTACCACCACTGTTTGTTACAGATAGCAGCGATCCAGGCGGGGCTGATGAAGGTGGTTCCTCAGGCTGTGCTGGATCTGCTGACGTGGCAGGAGGTGGAGAAGAAAGTGTGTGGAGATCCAGAGATCAGCGTGGAGGCTCTCAAACGCCTCAGTGAGTTCAGAAATATAGAAAAAATTATTTATTCATTTGTAACTTTAATCGTTTAGCAGTTAAAGGCACCCAGTGTGTTTTTTGACCACACGGTGGCGCTAAAGAAACTTTATATGAAACAGGTTTAATGATTATTGTGTTTTATATTTTTCAGCTCGTTATGAGGATCTGGACGTGAACGATGCCAGAGTGCAGCATTTCTGGGAGGCTCTGAGCAACTTCACCAACGGTCAGTACACACACACATTATACACACACACACACATTACACACATTACACACAATTCAAAGGCTTTGATAAATAAATCTGTTGTTTTCTATGATTATTATTGTGTGTTTAGAGGATCGCAGCAGGTTTCTGAGGTTTGTGACGGGTCGGAGTCGTCTTCCTGCTCCCATCTTCATCTTCCCTGATAAACAAGGGTAACATCCAACACACCAAACCCTGCGTGTGTGTATAGAGTGTGTGTGTGAGTGTGTGTGTGTATAGTGTGTGTGTGTGTGTGTATAGTGTGTGTATAGAGTGTCTGTGTGTCTGTGTATAGTGTGTGTGTATAGTGAGTGTGCGTGTGTTTATAGAGTGTGTGTCTGTGTGTGTTTATTGTGTGTGTGTATAGATTGTGTGTGTGTCTGTGTGTGTGTTCATAGTGTGTGTGTGTGTGTGTTTATAGAGTGTGTGTCTGTGTGTGTTTATTGTGTGTGTGTATAGATTGTGTGTGTGTGTGTGTTCAGAGTGTGTGTGTGTGTGTTTATAGAGTGTGTGTGTGTTTGTGTGTATAGATTGTGTGTGTTTGTGTGTATAGTGTGTGTGTGTGTGTATAGTGTGTGTGTGTGTATGTGTAGTGTATGTGTGTGTGTGTATAGTGTGTGTGTGTGTGTGTGTGTATAGTGTGTGTGTGTGTGTGTGTGTATGTGTAGTGTATGTGTGTGTGTGTGTGTGTGTGTGTGTGTGTGTGTGTGTGTATAATGTGTGTGTGTGTATGTGTAGTGTATGTGTGTGTGTGTATAGTGTGTGTGTGTGTATAGTGTGTGTATGTGTAGTGTGTGTGTGTGTGTGTGTATAGTGTGTGTGTGTGTGTGTGTGTGTGTATAGTGTGTGTGTGTGTATAGTGTGTGTATGTGTAGTGTATGTGTGTGTGTGTATAGTGTGTGTGTGTATAGTGTGTGTGTGTGTGTGTGTGTGTGTGTATAGTGTGTGTGTGTGTGTATGTGTAGTGTATGTGTGTGTGTGTATAGTGTGTGTGTGTGTGTGTGTATAGTGTGTGTGTGTATGTGTAGTGTATGTGTGTGTGTGTATAG
>NC_086007.1:327500-332500 GCF_030014385.1 Trichomycterus rosablanca
TGACTCCTCTTTAGTACAGTCCACATATTTTTGAGCTCAGAACCTTGGGCAGTTTATTCCAAAAGCTTCATTCAGCTCACTGTGATCATTCCAGTCAGTTCTGGTGTGTTTGGGTTTGTTGTCCTGCTGGAACTGGGTCTCATTAAGCTCATGATCGTTTGTGTTTCCAGGACTCGTTTATCACACAGTTCTACTCAGCTTAAGGTTTGGGTTTTCCTCCTGACCTGGACCACTGTTCCATGTACTTTGTACCTATAGAGAGTTGTGTGTACAGATGATGGTGGAACCTGAGACGTACCACTGTTGTGCTTGTAGCTCAGTTTAATGTGTGCAGTCAAACTAGCCCTATTTATATGGGCACAGAGAAGTCAGCTGCTGTAGTTGAACGTTCTTCATTATGACAGTAATTATCGTAGTCTCCTATATTTCTGACCCGGAGGATTTTTAGAAATCGATCAGTAAACACGTCATGAGAATCAGGATTCACTCCGTGTGATTTTATCTCCACGTTTTGGGCTGTGTCCTGATACCAGGACGGGTTGCAGCACAGTTCTTGTGTGTAATGGTGTGTGTGTGTGTGTGTTGCAGTGCTAAGGTGTGTGAGGAGAAACTGCGCTATGCTGCATATAACTGTGTGGCCATCGATACAGACATGAGTCCATGGGAGGAGTAACGAGGACGTCTGAACCTAAAACTGTACCAACGTACTACAATCAGCTCCAGATTAACTACAATCATAATTATTAACGTGTTACAGCTAAACAGCATCAATAAATCTCTTCTGATCGACTGCAGTGTGGGTCTGAGTTTATTTTACTGCTGCTGGTCAACAAAAATACACTGATGAGCCAAAACCCACGTTAACATTTAAAGAAGTTACAGAAGAGATTCCACAGTAAACGTTTCACTACTCTAGTTTAAGTAAACACCAGGCCCAGGAGATGCGGACCTTCCCTCCCTGAGGCACCGTCAACGGTGTCTGTCCAGCGCCAGGCCAGAGACTCAAACGTTAGACTCAGACGCCCAAGCGGCAGCTAAATAATATTCAGGAAACATATAGAGATCCAGATTTGAAATGAACGTTTTGGTGGACGTCGGTGGTACTGAGGTTTCTAACCAGGGTAAAACTCTTCCTCAGAGAGAGGGGGCTCCATCAGGTCTGTTCATCTGACCTTCATTTTGGGATGCATGAGCACTCAGGCTGAACATTGAAGCCTGAACGTTCTGGTGCCAGAGCCAATTAATCTGGTGTCACTTTGGCCGGGCGCTGTGGTTTTCCTGAGCGTGTGCAGGGTGCTGATGAGACGCCCCGGCTAGTGTGGCTTTACAATCACTGCTGGGTTCACCGTGATCCTTCTGGGTGGTAAAAGGTTCCAGTTCTTCACCAGCACGCTGTCATCAGGGCTTCAGGTAAAACAAAGCTGGATCAGTTCATATCACCCGTCATATCAGCCCTCCAGTGTATTAAACCACCATACAGCAGCAGCAGAGCTTCATCACGTCCACAAGGTGGCAGTGTTGCATGAGACATTTATTAACAATTTTAAACGTTACAGGTACCAATCATATGTGGGTATACCATCACTAAATGTAGCTTAACAGCTGTTCTTTACACGGTGATCCTGTCTATCGAGTCCAAAAGGACCCCCCACTAATGATTTTATTATTTATTTTTTAATCATGTTCAAAAAAACACTCACCTACTGATACTCACTTCTACGGACCACATGTCCAGAAAAATTGAGTTTGATGCCTGCAAATGTAAATGCAACACGCTCCAAAAAAGTCAGGACGGGGGCGTGTTTCCCCCCCCCCCCCCCCCTGCAACCATCAGTGTCCTCAGTTCCACACACATTAAACAGTAGAAATTAATAGAAACACTGATGGAACACAGGGGAGAACACAGGGGGGAACACAGGGGAGAACACAGGGGGGAACACGGGTAGGAACACGGGGGGGAACACAGGGGGGAACACGGGGGAACACGGGGAGGAACACAGGGGAGAACACAGGGGGGAACACGGGAGAACACACGGGAGAACACGGGGGAACACGGGAGAACACAGGGGGGAACACGGGAGAACACAGGGGGGGGGAACACTGGAGAACACAGGGGGGAACACGGGGGGAACACGGGGAGGAACGGGGGGAACACGGAGAGGAACACGGGGAGGAACACGGGGAGGAACACAGAGGGGAACACGGGGGGGGGGGAAACGGGGGGGGGGGGGACAGGTGGGGAAACAGGTGGGAACACAGGGGGGGGAACACGGGGAGGAACACGGGGGAACACAGGAGAACACAGGGGGGAACACAGGGGGGGGAACACGGGAGAACACGGGGAGGAACACGGGAGAACACAGGGGGGAACACAGGGGGGGGAACACGGGAGAACACAGGGGGGAACACAGGGGGGGGAACACGGGAGAACACGGGAGGAACGGGAGGAACACGGAGAGGAACACGGGGAGGAACACGGGGGGGGGGGAACACGGGGAGGAACACAGAGGGGAACACAGAGGGGAACACGGGGGGAAACAGGGGGGGGGGACACGGGGGGGGCAGGTGGGGAAACAGGTGGGAACACATGGGGGGGGGGACACGGGGAGGAACACAGGGGGGAACACAGGGGGGAACACGCCCCCATCCTGACTTTTATGGAGCGTGTTGCAGGGTTCAGATTCTAAACGTGTTCTGTTTACAAACTAGAATGAAGTTGATCAGTGAAACACATCAAACAAATATTTAAGAGAATAAAACACATCACACATTCTTGTTTACTGAGTTGTACTAGACGTCCCAACTTTTCTGGAAATGGTTTGCATACTCACTGATCACACTGAGATCCTGGATTTCCAGTCTGATGAGAAATGTTCTGGTATTAAATGAGTTCTGGAGGATGCTGGGAGGTGATAATGATGGAATATAGAGGAAGTGAAGGGAAGGCGGTGAGTTTTGGGTTCAGTGATATTTGCGGAGGTGTAGAAACTCTATACTGACCTTTAGCATGGCATTATTAAGAACTGGTGGGAACTGGCGGGCACAAGGGGGCATAAAGTGTCCTTTACACCACATACACTCACACACACACTCACACACACACTCACACACACTCACACACACACACACTCACACACACACACACACTAACACTTTTTTAAAAGATGAAATATTGACATCATATCAGTTTCAATCATTTCTGCAACTGTTGTTTTCATGTAACGAAGAAAACATTGACTGTTCACAGTCAAGCAGGCTTTTTATCACACAGGCTTTGAGGCTGCTGTATGAAAGAAGCATCTGCTCAAAGATCTGCCTCCAAGTTTGTTTTTAATCACGTAAATAAAGTAAAGCAGGAGCTTGTTGTCATCATGAACAGTGGATGTAAAGCTTGCTCGACTGTGTGCAGTGATGCATGTTCCAGCAGCTCTGGTTTCAGACTCCTCTGATTTTTGATGGTTCTTGGTTTGCATCCGACAGTCCAGACCGATTTAAGCTTAGCAGTTAGGTGACAGTTTGGGTTTGACATACTGACCAGACTATTAATGGCAAGATCATTTGGTTTGAGCCCCTCCACCATCCCTCCACCACCTAGCTGCCTCTATTGGGCCCCTGAGCAAGGCCCTTAATTCTCGGTTGCTTGAATTGAATTTGGATAGATGCAAACGCTCAGTGGTGTAGATGTTCCACGTTCTGTTATGATGGAAGCAGGAACCAGGAGGTCATGGCACGTTCCTCACCCCGACGTTCATCATCTAAGCTGCTGTATATTTCTGACTCAGCAGATGTTTAATAAGCTGCTATAAACTTTTTGGATGGAGAAGTTCCAGTCGTTCAGTCCCCGAGGACGTGGGAGGGTACGTGGGAGGGTACGTGGGGGGGGGGGTACGTGGGGGGGGGGGGGGGGGTGTCGTGGTGCTGCGTATCTTTATTCCCTTCAGTAACACAAACGTGGAGGAGGAATGAAAATCCCCCGGCTGGTTTTTACACCGGTGCTCAGAACCTGGAGCAGATGAGAAGATACCAGGAGCGTGAATCAGCGTTTATTCCCCGGTGAGAACGTACAGCGCTCCTCGGAATATCAGCAGCGTTCCGGAATATGGAATCTGATTTAATATTCTGCTCCGTACGGCAGGACGAGGAGGAAAACCTACCGGGATCCGAGTCTCCATTCAGCTGCTGTCACGCTTAGTGAAGATGGATTAGAACATAGAGAGAACCGAAGGAACCTGGAGGTCCACAGGCAGGAGCTCCACTCAAAACATCCAGCCAGAATCACAAGATTACATCCACTCGTACTGAACATGTACATCATATAGCCAGAAGTATGTGGACACCCCGTCTGATTATTGAGTTCTGGTGTTTCAGCCACACTCCTTGCTAATAGGTATATAAAAAGATGTTTGATGCTTCAACTTTGTGACAACAGTTTGAGGAAGGCCCTGTCCTGCTCCAGTGCACAAAGATGTGGGTTAATGAGTTTGGTCTAAAGGAACGTCTCTGGCTCAGACACCAATGTTACTGAACACAAGGAGGAAGTCCTTGGGCACAAATTCCTACAGACACACTCCAAAATGTTGTGAAAAGCCCTCCCAGAATAGAGTAGACTGTGACATCTACAAAATCGGGACAGCACTATATATAAATGTATGGCCCATGGTTCTGAAATGGGATGTCCTACAAGTTCATGCTTATGTGTCCACATACTTTTGGCCATATAGTGTTCGTTAGGGTTTTTCTTTTTTTCTATTTATTTCTGCATTTTCTCCCAGTTTATCGTTATCAGTTTGTCTCCCCCTGCTGGTGGATCCCTGATTGTAGGTGAGGTGAATATATCGCTGCTCACGCCTCGTCCGACCCACACACAGCCCTTGGCGGAACCCTTTTCCACCCATGCACCCTGCACAGGCGCCTCTATCTGCTAATCAGGGTCCTTACACAGCGTTTGAAGACCCCGCCCATGTAGTCCGGTCATCCCGCCCTAGCAGAGACATGTGTGC